>NW_024468936.1:4589143-4800181 GCF_010015615.1 Cucurbitaria berberidis CBS 394.84 | reverse complement strand
GTTATTAAATAAATAAAATCTTAATTTTTAGCTTTTTTACTAGTAAAAAGTGGTTCATCGGCTGCCGCGGTTCATCGGCTGTCCCACCTCGGTATGGCGAACAGGTCCTGGGAAATCTTTTAGGTCCATTCCGCCGGGCAGCCACGTGGTGTGACCGATGTCGTATAAGATGATTACCAGTGGGTAGTATATAAGATGGGGGCTTAGTTCAGGGTCTTAATACACCTCAGCTCGAATCCAAAGTCCATCGCGCAGCGTCTATCATGCGTTTCACGCTTCTCTCCCTCCTCCCGGTCGCTCTCGCAGTACCCGCCACCGTGCTGGACCGCGCCGTGAAGCCAGTATACTGGCTCCTAGCCGGTGATTCTACCACGGCTCCAGCTGGTGGTTGGGGCGATGCTTTCCTCTCTACCACGGTCGCTAAAGGCTCTTCGGGACATAATTACGGGCACAGCGGTGCAAGCACAAAGTCTTTCCGAGCAGGAGGTGATTGGAAGAAGGTCATTGGCGACATAGGAACGCACAAGAAAGATTATCGCGTCTATGTGACAATTCAGGTATGCATTCGTCCGTCGCAATGCAATAATGCTACTAAGGCGGGCTATACGCGAATGAACATGGCGCTGACAACCCTACAGTTTGGTCACAACGACCAAAAACCAACCTCCGGCGTCAGTCTCGCAGACTACAAGACCAATCTCGGAAACTTCGTCAACGAAGTCACTGCCGCAGGGGGAATACCCATTCTTGTCACCCCTCTCACCCGGCGTACCTTCAACAAATCTACCAAGAAGGTGGTCGAGAATCTTTCCAACGAGCGCACGACAACTATCGCCGTCGCCGATGAGAAGAAAGCGCGCTTCATCGATCTAAATAGGGCGAGCACGGATTATGTGAATGCGATCGGCGAGAAAGCGATTACGCCATATAATCTGGGTGGCACTGATAGAACGCATGTGAGCCCTTGGGGTGGCGTTGTGTTTTCGAGATTAGTGAGCGATTTGTTAGTGGCGAAGTATCCGGGTGAGTTTGAAGAGGTGACGCAGAAGAATGCGACGCTGAGTGCATTGATCAAGGCGGGAAAGCCTGCGTAGGGCACCAAGGAGTCGATTAGTGTTTGTACATATCGAGTTATTCTTTCGAAATGATCGAATCTCCGTGACATTAGCCCACGAAATGGACGGCAATAGAACGTGCAGATGCACGGTATTTGGTGTTTCGACATATTGTATCGGCACGGATGTGATGAATGAAACCCTATCCGATCGGTACCCACTTTTCTAGGCCGCGGCCCAAGACAAATAGAACCACGAGCTACTCACCACTGCTTGCATTCTTGCTTGCACCTTCACTGTGTATCCTACCTTGACTACAGTCGCTCTTAGCATACCGTTCTCGATGTCGTCAATTCTTGGGCCCGTCCACCTCTTGGCGTATTCTACCCTTCTCGGAACCGAGCTTTACCAAAGTTTCGTGATGACCAAAGTCGCATATCAAGCTCTTCCAAGATCAGCCTTTACAAGCTTGCAAAAGCGCGTGTTCCCGATCTACTTCCAAAGCCAGTCGCTGCTCCTCCTGCTAGCTGCTGTGAGCATCCCGCCCCACGGCCTGATCTCCTTGTTCAAGGAGAAAAGCGACTGGATTCCCTTCGCCGTGGCAGGCATAACTGCTGGGCTCAATCTAGTTGTTTACGGACCGAGAACCAAAGAGTTGATGATTGAGAAAGTTCATCAAGGTATGTCCGATGCAATTACTTAATAGCAACGAACTAACTGGAAATCAGCAACTCGCGATGTGGATCTTGAACTTAGTACAGGGACTGTAAGCGAGAGTATGAAGAAGCTCAATCGATCGTTTTCTAGGGCTCATGCAATGAGTATCCATTTGAACCTCGTCGCGATTGGTGCGACGCTTTGGTATGGATGGCGGTTGGCTTCGAGGTTAAGGTTTGATACCAAGTAGAAGATCGCATAGTAAAGTATACGAGCAGCAATTGACAATACCTAACCACGAGAGAACACCGGTTCGAGGCGTCTATCGATGCTGTTGGGTGGGTTAAAATATACATTCCAGGCATCACTTCATGAGGCTGTCTTTTTTCATATGCCTAGCTGTTATATGCTATCATCCATACTAAGAGATGGTTTTCTTTAAAAAAAAAAGATTGACAAACCCGTAATAGCCCATAACCTTGATGCATGCCGATGATCGCGCTTCGATTCAGAGTAGAGATCGGAAGCCGCGCCTAGCGTGTTTACTAGCGCGGCACGGATGCTGCTTACCTTTCCGTCCCGGCCTTCTATCACCCCTTCTTGCTTCAGGTACCTGCATTACGCCATCGCATCGGATGGATTATCAAGAGCAGCCGAGTGGAGCAAGAGTTTTTTCTCGAACATCGCAAGCTTGTCAGCGATGCCGTAGTCAGAAATCACGCTGTTTGCCGAGCACTCTGCCTGGAACATGCCAGAGGTACATGCCAACCAATGAAATAACTTAAGCCGAAATTCACAAAACCACATACACTAGAGTGTCTATAAAATAAAGCTGACTAGAAAATAGATGCTTTGTCGCTAAGAAGGATTGCGAATGGGCGGAAGAGCCGCGTCGCGCGAGGAAGTTGCGCGCACCCTCGTAAGGCGCTTCCGTTCCCATGACCAGAATTAAGCCTAATGCCCTCAAAGACGCATCGCTCAAGTCGAACAAAAGATCGATGGTCTTGTTGCCAGCCTTGTCAACTCATCTTCATCCCAGTTATCTACTGTCTCAGCAGAGCCAGAGGTATGGGCTGAACCTACATCATCCATACCCGAACCACCGAGGCGAGAAGTATGGCAAAGAGATAATACAGTGGCACCCGGGAGTTGGATGCCAGTGCCGCCTTCTTTTGAGCTGGACACAACACAAACACATAAAGAGATCGAAAAAGCCCCTAACAATGCAGAAGCCGACCGCGAGTACATTGCGAGTATCCGTAGCATTCACAGTTTTGGTGATCGTGAAGACATCAGCCAAGCTCCTGAAGGCTTGTTCCAACCTTCAAAAAGGCACGAAGCCCCCATTAATGATGGCTTGATCAAACAGATACTCTCCACTGGTGAAGGAGATAATCTGCTCGACGAGTATCGACAAATGTCGGCATCCTTCCCCTTTGTCGTTTTAGCGCCCAGTATATCAGGCAAAGAGCTACATGGGAGCAATCCAATGCTATTGCTTGCTATTCTCACAGTTGCCTCGTGGAGAGATCATCAGCGACAGATGTTACTTGATAAAATATACCGCAGCGAACTCGCAGACCGGACCCTACTCCACCCGCGAAGGACGTTAGGCTTGGTCCAAAGCGTGCTAGTGTACCTTTCGTGGTGAGTCGTTCGAAGACATCTACTAAAGGATATTGACATCTCCAGGTATCACTTCGTATTTAGTCACAAGACTCAGCAGATATTCTTCCTTCATCACCTTGTCATTGGTCTTGCCCTCGATATTGGCCTGCATCAAGATTATCAGCCTCTTCATTTTCCACATCGTCCGAAACCCCCAGCACCTCGTCCTCAAGAACAGCGAGAGCGACAGCGAGCGTTTCTAGGTTGCTACTACCTTGCCTCAATGTACGCATCATGTGTCACTGTAGCAACGATTTGCTAATCTAATCAGGATTGCGGCAGGGCTCCAGAAGCCGAACTTACTGAAGCACACACCTCATATGACAGAGTGGGCCCAAAACTTGAGGCGTGACCTGGAGTACGAGTCTGATGAGACTATCAGTCATCTAATTTCTCTGCGACAGATTGACGATCAAGTGCAAGACACGTTGTTCACTGGGAGTGCTGCAGGACTGCCACTAACTGATGCACGAACTCTCATGCACGTGCGGTTCATGGAAGCGCAACTCAATGCATGGAAGCGGGAAAGCTGCAATTCTGGGTCTAAGCGCTGTATGTCATCTAAGAGCGATTTAACGTGACTACCTAATTTTTGATAGTGCTAGAACTTTCTTCATCGTTCACTGAGATGTTATTGCACAGTGTTGCTCTTCGTACTCAGTTGATGTTGGATCAGAGACCGACGATCGACTCAACTCGACTCAAGGGCTTACTTTCCGCACTTGAGGCCGGAAAACGATTTTTGGACACTCTTCTGTCGTTTCCCGCCTATGAGTATCATATTGTCTCATTCTCTGAGTGGATGAGGCTGCCGACAGTTATCATGACAGTGGCCCGACTTTGCATGCCCACTGACATACATGTTGCTACTGGCTGGGACTTCAAGGCTGCCCAGGACCGGGTACGCCTAGACTTGTGCCTTGAGTCACTATGCTACAGAATGCAGGGCCTTTCTACCTACGACAAACAGAAACAGTCGCATCCTGACTTCTGGATCGCTATGCGGTTTATAATGGATCTGACAAGAACCTGGTATATTCGAAAGATAAAGCCCAACATGCAAGCCGATACGTCCTCTCAGCCTACGCCAAATGAAACGGTGGGGCAAACAACAAGCGACATCTCGGGTCCCAGCTCGGGCGCTCATTCAACGCCTTCCATTCATCGAGCCGGCGAACGTTACAATACGTTGGCGGGTATAAATCATATGGGAGACATCAACATGGACATAGACATGGGCATGGAGGACGATGCTGGCCCTTTTGCTTTCATGAAAGATTCGGATTTCGATATGGAACAGTTCTTTGACATGGGTATCTGGAGTGACGAGAGCTACATCGGCATGGGTTTCGGCGGGGGCGGCATGCCCTCCTAGCATCGCCAATTACGATCTTGACGTCCCATAGGCTCGAAGATTTAGGGCGTCAACTGCATCTACCGAGTCCGTGTAAGAAGGACCATAGAGCGTCTTTTGCGCGTGTGATTGTAAAGGTTGGCTTTGTAGCAAACTTGTAATAGTACGTTCAGAAGCTACTGGGATTGATGACTGTGTATTTGTAGTGCCGAGCAAGTCTCCAACATCTAATAGACGATACTCAATATTCAAACATTGTACGGATTCAAACATTGCTTCATAAAGTTGCACTATCATTGAGTATGAAGAGTCGGATTCCATGTCCCATAAAACGTTTATCACAACATACGATAACTTCACACTGCTTTCCAAATTACACCTTCTTCTTTGCTATTACTTGCATTGATATTCATTCATGTTTGGCAAGACTCAGATTAAACATCGGCATACTGATTGACTCACAAAACATGATCGGCCATGCTTTCATATATATGCATAAACTTGTTTTTCGCACGCTACGAAACACTGTAGATGCTCCGAGTTCAAAGCACTTGCGATGTACTGAGCGCGAAGCGTTGCTAGAGAGATCGGAATAAACCCTAGCCGAGGGCTTGCTTTATGCCGACGCCTTACCTATTCAGGACATGGGTCTGAGTGGACATAAATCCTTCGAAATTAATCTTTTTCTCTCAACTTTCAGATACCAACCTCAGATTAATATGACGACGGTTAAACCTACGAATCAATGTTCGGACATTGAGCCCATCGAGCTCGTAGCTCTGAACTCCACGAAACCACCACAACCACAAACAGAAACGACACCTCAAGATGGCGATGTTGTGCAGCAGTACCCTCGGGGTATTCGACTCGTTCTAATTACCGTCGGCTTGATACTCAGTATATTCATCGCAGCTCTGGACACCGCTATTCTCGCAACAGCAATCCCTAGCATAACCAGCCAATTCGGTAGCATCAGCAACATCGCCTGGTACGGATCGGGCTACAGCATAACAAATGCCACTTTCCAGTCACCCTGGGGAAAGGCGTACCACTACTTTTCGCTGAAAAAGACGTTTTTACTTGCGATCCTTGTCTTTGAGATAGGCAACGTGATTTGCGCCTTAGCGCCTTCTAGCGAGATCTTGATTTTTGGGAGGGTGATTGCTGGTGTGGGCGGCGGAGGAATTTTCACAGGCGCCTTTATCATTATTGCTTTGACCGCTGGACCAGAGTATCGAGCTGCCTACATGGGTATTCTTGGTGTGACGTTTGGATGCTCAAGCGTTGTTGGGCCGTTGATGGGTGGGGCGTTGACAGACGGGCCTGGCTGGCGCTGGTGTTTCTGGTAAGTCATTTGGGCTCCGACAATACGTAGCTAGTACTAACTTCTAGTAGGATCAGCCTCCCGATTGGCTTCACTGCAGCGTTGACTATGTTTCTCTGCTTCAAAGATCCTCTCACGCCCAAGAAAGCCACCCTTCGTGAAAAGATTATCCATCTTGACCTCAACGGCGCGACTTTACTATCCGGCTCCTTCTCTTGTTTTGTGCTAGCGATGCATTGGATCGGTGTTAATAGCTGGACGAGCGCACGCGTTCTAGGGAGCTTTGTCGGGTTTGCTGCTCTTCTTGCCTGCTTCGTCATCAATGAGTGGCTCATGGGCAGCAAAGCCATGGTACGAGCACACCTCTTCAAGAACAGACTTGTTCTCGCAAATCTCTGCTACATCTTCTTCTTAGCCGGCGCCTTCTTCCCACTGATGTACACTTTACCGATCCAGTTCCAATCTGTCAACAATAACACCGCATCGCAAAGCGGCGTCCGACTGATTCCTCTTGTCCTCGGCATCTCGGTTTTCACTATGGTCTCCAACGGCTTGCTTACATTCTGGCGACACTATAAACCCTTCCTCCTTGTAGGCGCCTTACTTGCCGCTGCCGGTAACACAAAGATATATACCCTGGACGCTAATACATCAACGTCAGCCTGGATCGGTTACGAGCTAATAACAGCGATCGGCGTCGGTCTCGCTCTCCAAATCCCTTTGATCGCCAATCAAAACCTAGTCGCCACTGACGACCTCGGGGCTGCAACATCCATGTCCCTCTTCATGGAGAACTGTGGCACAGCATTATTCATTGCGTCTTGTGAAGCGGCGTTCACGAATGGACTGCTATCAAGTCTGGAGAACAATTTACCAAATGTTGATGCGAGGGATGTCATTGATGCTGGCGCGACGCAACTCAGGGGCCTCTTTTCAGGCAAGGAATTAGAGCAGGTGCTGAGTAGTTATTTGGATGGGTGTAAGACGAGTCATATCATCACGATAGCTTGTGGGGCGATTGCGGGCGTGATATCGTTGTCGAATGCGGGGCCAGCAATGGTACGAGAGGTTAGGCTGAGGCTGAGGAAGACGCATGAGCGATAGATTCCTCGTCGTAGGAGATGAGGTTCAACACCTTAGTTGTCACGTGAACGCCAAGGAAGGATGGTCCGTGCCGGGATAGGGTATATCATTCACCCAGCAGCTAGTTTAGCTCGATAGAACCTATGAATACAGATCATCACCCCATATCATGACATTAGTTATAGTTTGTTTTTCGTTTGAGCATTATCGAATGTTGGCATCATCAAGCCTAATACTCTAAGTCTGTCAGTGTTCTCAACAGCTGTAGGTGACTTTAGGTTTGAATTATACAGTTCTGCCATCATATAGGACCGCGAATCGCCATCCGTACGGCCCTACTAATGTACGAGTTGTTGTGTAAAAGTCAGGCGTGAATAGATCCTCGGGACAATCTACTGTTGATCTAAGCCAACGAGCCCTCTCCCACGATATTTCCATTATTTGTTGCGGTCTGGCAGCGCGAAGGGCATCGTGACTTGTGCAATATCAGGAGGTGTCCGAAAGTGAATCAGATGACGTAGCGTCACCCGCTAAGCCATGTTCGGCGATAGCGCCTGTCACGCGCCCCGACCGTGCGCAGGCGGCGACTCAGCCATCGACGACCTTATCAAAACAACCTCGAACCTCGTCCTTTCCGCTCTCCCGAAATGCCTATACAACATGCCCTCGCATGCACAGATGCGTAGCTTTTGGACCACCTTCTCCCGTGTTCTTTTTATTATTGGCACGCTCGCGCAGGTCGCGTTGCTCGCTGTAATCTTCCGGTCCTATGCCGGTGACGATGTTTCCGGTGCAGCTACGCCTGTAGCTGACGCAGCACCAGTCGCAAAGTCGAAGTCAAGTGGTTTTACTTTGCGACATCTCTTCCATCATGGCGCTGGTATCCCCGGACCGCGGGCGCGTAGGCTCGATGTTACGCCTCAGCGTATCACCGCAGCTGATGCTGAGTCCCAAGTCGGACCGTTTTCGGTTAGGCTATCACCAGTGAAGATCGAAAGGCCTGCATACCGATTATACGACGCTCAAAGCCCCATGTCTCCGATGTGGATTGCCGAGGATGTTGAAGGTCCTGACGTAGAAGAGAAGGAGACTGTTATAAATTTCGCCTACATGTCTGAGGATGCCTACAAGGTTGGACATGACGATCCGGGGTGGTTGGATGTTGATGAGCAATACAATTCATCCATTCCGTTTGGTTGGGATGACAGCGGCATTAGAGGCCATGTATTCAGCGACGACACCAACTCCACTATCATCCTATCTGTCAAAGGGACTACGGTCGCCATGTTCGAAGGGAATGGGACATCTGGAAACGATAAGGAGAACGACAATCTCTTCGGATCTTGTTGCTGTGGTCAGGGTGGTGCTTATCTTTGGCGTCAGGTGTGCGACTGCCAGACTGGTACCTATACTTGCGACGACAAGTGCGTCAAAGACGAAATCAAGAAGCCGAACAGATACTATGCAGCGACGGTCGAGCTATATGAGGAGGTCATCAAGCTCTACCCCAACGCAAACATCATCACGACAGGTCATAGCCTAGGTGGAGTGCTTGCTTCTTTGATTGGCTTACAGCATGCCGTCCCCTCTGTGACATTCGAGACCTACCCTCAAGCTTTGGCGGCTAAACGCCTGGGTCTACCAACTGCAGGCGATGTAGCTCCTCTGAGGAAGTATACTGGAGGTTTCCACTTTGGACATACAGCGGATCCTGTTTACATGGGGACCTGCAACGGGCCTTCGAGTTTTTGCACCCTTGGAGGCTATGCTTTCGAAACTCTCTGTCATACAGGAAAGAGGTGTGCTTACGATGTAGTCAAAGACTGGGGTTGGAGACAAAGCACGTCAACGCATAGCTTGAGATACGCCATCGACAAAGTCTACAAAGTCTACGATAAGGCGGCGAAATGCGAGGATGAGGATGTCAATTGTGTTGACTGCTTTCTGTGGAAATATGAGAATGGCACGCACACTAAGCCGACGACTACATCGACAGCGACAAGCACTACATCTTCGCAAACGCGAACGGAGACATGTAAGACGCCAGGGTGGTGGGGATGCCGCGATGAGACGGCAACATCGACCACATCTAGCACATTCAGTAGTACAACCACCACCAGCACTTGTAAAACGGTAAGTTCTCCGACTCGTTATTACCAGCATCATTCGCTAATTGGACTAGCCTGGCTGGTTCGGCTGCAAGGACACAACCGCAACCACAACCATAACCACAACCACTTCGTCGACTGAGCCCACCACAACGACATGTACGAGCAAAGGCTGGTTCGGCAAATGTCGTGACAAGGTATCTGTTACGACAACACCGGCAGTGGAAGGGCATGCATACTGGCGAACAGCACCAACTGCGACGCAAACGGCTCCATAGCTTGACCTTTTGAACGATAACGTATATTTCACACCTAACTCTGCGTTAATGTGACACAATTGCTCTAACTACACGATGGAGCTGATTCGCTGCCAGCTTACGAGTCATTCCAATCATTCCAATCTGCCCAAAAGCAACATACGAGTTGAGCGACTCACCACGTCTTTGCACTAGCTTTATCTGACTCAAAGCGCACCCCCATCCGCCCTCGCTTGAGCATTTCCTGGTGTCAAAAGTTTCCGTACCTCCGATAACAACTCCAAAATGGCATGTCTCAACGTACCGCATGAGTTTGTTCTAATATCGCGTCATGTCTTTTAAACTGTATCCGCACGAAGAGCATATTTACATGTACTCGTAGCAGAACGATAATACGGAATCATCAACTAAGATAACCGCACCGATTCATTCCTTAAAATCATCGAACCTTGAGCGCTCGAGGGTATTGATATATATATTAGATTTTGATTCATGATGAGGTCTGCCTGGAAGTGTAAGTGACTTCGTATTGAGAGCTTGCAAGGATTGAGTCCACATGCATGAATACGGGTATTCCAAACGTCTCAACTGCCAGTGCAAACTCAATGGATATATATAACGTGATAGATGCTGACTCTTCGAAAGGCTGACAATCTATAATCGCCTTCCTATTTAGGTTGTCTGACGAAGAAGGATCCTCTAGCGCTGACGTACCAGTGCTCCTGCATGACTCATCAACCCACTCATCTCGATTTTGTTTCGTCAACCACAACACATTTCCATACCCCTCAAGATCAAGTAACACCTTGGCATTCTCTATCATCTCAGTTTCGAATCTCCTTGAGTCCTCAAGATGCTCGACTTCAACTTCCACCTGACCACCCCACGACTCTACATTTCTTATCTCGATCCCTCCAAGGAGGCACATTGCGAATTCATGTACGCATTAGTTAACACCCCACAAATGGTGAAGGAATATCGAGGCAAGCGAGACCCACTGCAAAACCGGGAAGCTGGACGCAAATTCATCCAGGATGGCGTTGACAAATTAGAGAGGAGTGGCTATGGGCGCTATCTGATTTCGTTGAAACCAAATAACATCGACGAAGAAGGGTCCGAAAAGGCAAAATATGCGCTTCCATTCTCTAAGGGAGAACAAGAGCTCGTAGGGATTGTGACAATGCAACTTGATCGTTTCCCCGGGGCGCCTACGATCCCGGACATTGGCTTCGGACTGTTCGAAAAATACCAAGGCCGTGGGTACGCTACGGAGGCTGCACAAGGTTTAATGAAGTACTTTGAGGAAGAGCGAGGGCAGTTTGTATTCTCTGGATATTGTAGCCCAGATAATGAGGCAAGTAAGAGTGTTTTACGGAATCTTGGGTTTGAAGAGAGAGGCGTGAGATCGATACTGGGGATATTTGGAGAAGGCGAGGAGACAGCTTTAACAGCATTGGTGTGGACAAAGGGAGTGGCTGAGGATGAAAGTGAGCTGAAGAGATGGGGCCTCTGATAAATCGAAAGAAGAATACAGAATGGTCTATTCAGGCCTTAAGTGAGATTAACGACATAATCTTAGAATGCGTACGCATGCTTTGATGGAGTCAACCGAACAATTCAGTTGAAGGGGCTGTCACTCGCGGCTCTTCAAGTCCGACATCATGTGACAGCGCGTTCGCCGGGTAACGACAACGGCGGTGTTTTCGACAACACGCAACTGCCTGCGCGCATACTCGTTAGAAAACATCTGTTACTTCCATACTGACGTCGTTGAGGCATCTACAAAAATATCGATCAAGACGAGCATCGCTTTTCGCAGGCTTTTTATTTCGCCAAGCATCTCTAAAAGAGGATATCCACATAACTCCCTATGGGTACAGGGTGTCGGCACAGCTTGTGACGAGGAAAGCGCCATTTTTCTGATCATGGCTCACGATCAGAGCTATAATTCGACTCATACACGCAAGCCTTCACTAAAACGACCAAACTTACTTCAGGGCTTGCTCCCTGAGCCCAGTCCTCAGGAACTCAGTATGAAGATTACAGAACGTATTGAGTATCATCTTTCTGGCACCGCACCGAAGTCAACTGGTCTTTACGACACCATCTGCATGCTGCTGCGCGACCCAAACCTTGCTACACAAGTGCGCCACTTGCATCTCGACCTCCGTGCCAACTGCCACGATCCTCACGACTACTATACTCACGATGCGCTATCATACTATATGGATAATATGGGTTATAACAGCGATTGGAAGGAAGAGGTTGTGAAGGGTTCAGAAACTGCTCTTGCTGGACTGCTTCTCACTCTGCTACCAGAGCTCGAGCACCTCGAGGTACGGCTGTTCAAGCAATACAAAAACCGAGATACGCCGCAGATTTCATCGGAGGAGGAAGCAAGGGACGATTCCGCAATCGAGATATCTGACTCCTCATTGGATGTCACATCGGACATAGTTTACGAAAGCATACACTTCTCGACTTATGAACTGTTTCGCGAGCCGCCTGCCGTTTTCGATATGACCCACATTGCCGCATTCCGTAGCCTAACCTCCATCTGCTCACCGACACTGCTGCCCTGGAATATCATGTGCTTCCCTAATCTAAAGCAAGTTACCGTTAGTCTTGAAATCGACAGCTGTGGGCGATTTGAATTCGATCTACCAAATTGCGCTCAGATTCCACAGGAAGAAGCCGCCATATCAGGTATCATTAGTTTGATTGCGAAAGTGCCTATTGAGTTTCTGAACACAGCAAATTCCGAAGATAAAATCTTTGCTTACGTTCCGACTGTTCTCCGCCACGCGCCGGGCCTCAAGCGTCTTGCGTTACACTTGAAGCGCGACCTGGACGATGGACCTTGTCCCAGAAATGACATCAAACGCAGCTACCAGACTCTCATCCGCTCTTTGAGCAGTAAGTCCGTGGAAGAGTTAATCATAGACACTTGCGACATTGAAGCAAGCGCTGTACGCAAGTGTCCGGTAGACTTTTTTGAGAGTCTGCATCCCATCAACTCTCTCAGTGGCTTCCCCTGCCTTCGACGCATCGTCGCACCACAGGAGGCCTTTATAAGAGTGGAGAGTAGTCTGTGGAAGAGGAAAAATACCGGTTTCGGCGCTCCAACTTGCCTTCTACCAGACACTATCGAAACAGTTGAGATCATCGACTCAACCACTACTCTCAATATGTGGGCTATCCGCATTCTTGACGCGTCCATGGCAGCGACAGGGCTCAAAGTCAGCACCCTATCTCATCTAAGCAAAGTTGTTCTTTGGTGCGATCGTTGGTACCCAACTATTGTCCCCGACTATCGCACCGATAAGTGGTCTCAGTAGCCTCGAGATCATTACCCGGTCCCTGGTCGAGGAGGCAGGGAGAGTGCCCTCCTGCCTTCAGGTATCTATGGAGATTACTGCGATTTCGAAAATTATAAGCCGGTCAAAGCGGATCCTGCTCTGGAAGCCGACATGCGTACTGGTGTGAGGCTGCAGCTTGACATGTGTCTTGACTCAGATGACGAATCTGCAGTAGCTCGCCCGAAAAAGGTAAACATGCACCAGGAGGAGTCTATGCATCTTCGTACTATGATCTGGGATATGCTGGGGAAAGCGGGAATTCAGATAGAGATGAGGCCTGATGAGGAGCGTGGGTGGAGGAAATAGGTAGCTGGGCGGTTATTACTCTGGTTTTTATTCATCACTCTCATGTGTTACGAGAAACCAATACATAGAGCCACTGCAGGGTTTGGTACGTTTCGTAACCAGGTAGTATTGGTAGAAAAAACGAGCGATGATCATTATTTTAGAAGCACGCCATGTAAGTAAGGAAATACATGACGAGAGTGCTAGTCCATGACAACGTCAATTCAGATCAAGTAGAACAGATATTCCTTGTATGGCTATAAACACAAGCTTGAATCACTTGAAAGAAAACCCAGATTATAGACGTATGCTAATCGCAATCTAGACACCATTAACTACTTCTTCATCCCGTGAATTCTGGTGCAGCCGAACTCGTGGACGTCCCAGTAACACAGCTAGGACTGGCTCCAGCAGGATCGATGATCTGTATGGTAATGTCATCGATACCAGTCTCCAAGCCTATCGGACCCCCCGCCGATCCACATTGTATAGTAATTGAATGGATTCCAGAACTTAGCGTTTTCTGCCCAGCGGTATGTTTTTGCCATCCTTCTCCTCCTCTGAGATTTGTAATAGAGCCCAAGCCTAGGTTATCAATGTAGACATTGAATCTAGCCTGGCCTGTGACAGTGTTTGTCAGACGTATCCACATAGATACGTCGATGGTAGTGGTTTGAGCGAGGATGAAAGACTGGGTTAAGCTGTAACCGACTGGAGTCATCCCTCCTAGCCTGATCCCCGAAAGGTAACGGGAAGATGAATGGCCATCGATTGCTGAAACTGTGATTCCCCACTGATTCCCAGCGTTCTGTACGACCCATGGACTGACAAGGCCAGTTTCAAAACCTGGGTTGACAGCAAGATTTACAGGAGCCGGGCACAGAGAAGGGGTTGGCGAGGCATCTGGAATAGTGACAGTACTTAGAGTTGAAGAGCCTGTCGAAGATGAGGGTACAACAGTGGAGGTTGAGGAAGCTATTTGGATCGAGGAGACGCTCTCGCTTGTGCTGATCGAAGATGATAACGCTAGGATGGTCGAAGATGACTGGCTGGTCGTGGACGACTGGGAGGTTGAAGTCGAACTCAACGTTGTCGAAGATGATGTTTGGCGGGTTGAAGACGAAATCGACGATGATATGGGCCGAGGAGAAGAAGGCGAGGAGACGAGATTGCATTTTCCAAAGCCTTGCTGACAACCGTCGCCGCAATATGCTTTAGTCAAACCGCTACCTCAAGTTAGTTAGGTTATTGGGGCTGTTGACGAGAAGACGTACCAGTAACTGTATTGACTGCAGCAGTCGCCCCATTTTGACCCTTGACACGTGAATCCAAAGCCCTTGCCGCAACGGTCACTTGGAGTAACTTTGAGTGTAGATGAAGGCGTATTGGATGAAGAGCTTCTGGTGGGTGTAACGAGTATAATGGATGCCGAGTTCGAGCTTGTGACGCGTGAGGATGTCGAGGTTGATCCAGTACTGCTTCGCACCACAGAAGATGAACTGGAGGAGCATTTCCCAAACTTGTCATTGCATCCGGCACCGCAATATGCACCTATGCTACCACAGTATTCGTACCTAATAGAGTCGCAAGTTAGATTTTTGGAAGGCAATAGCCGTAGTCATTGGTATACTGACTGGCTGCAGCAATTGCCATAGGAACTTCCGTGACAAGTCAGGCCAAATTTAGCTCCACAACGCCCTGTCTTGCTGATTTTCTGGGCGTCTGAAGACGAGAAGATGGTGAGGGCCACCACGGCCCAAGGTACAGTCGAAGGCATTACTGGCACGAAAAGGCTCAACGATAGTTAGATTGAGTGAAGTGTGGTGGTGACTGTGGTGTAGAGTAGGCTTGAACAAGCGTGTCAAGTGCGAATCTACCAGGTATGAACGAAACTGCAAATATAGGTGAACGTGCATGTGAGAACCTGAGTCTACTGCACGAATCGAGTCAGCTCCACATTGCGCCCATGTTTTCCAGAAAGGTCATGACCGACTAAGCGATGAACACTACTGCGCCAGCTCCGGACGCTTCGATGCCTTTTCGGGAACTAGCGTAGCCACATTCGTTAGTTTTCAGCCCCACGCCCACGCTACTGCCCGGCAAGGCTGTCTAGAACCTCTCCTTTCTACGAAAAAGACGGCAAAACTTACGGTGTTGCCGATCCTGCTTTCAAGCGTGCTTGAAGAGGAGATTAAGAGCAGGCGTTGCCTATCCGCTTCTCACCACTGATCAAGTCTGGCTGTTGCCGTAATTCTCAATAGGACTAGAAGGCTTTCCAGAAATTATCAGGCGATCAGGCGGTAAGAACCAATGCCGTCAGATGCCTTCAGGGGGTTAGCTTCATCTCGTTTCGTCTGTTATAGGTATTCGGTATGTATATTTTCCCTATCTTACGAGCGTTACCAGCGCGTTCCGTTGCCTAAGGTGTAAATGGCGTGGAGCACGCTTGGCTGGGGGAGATGTGGGTCGCCTGATAGCGCCAGAACTTTCCCAAATAGAGCGGCGATCGTCATCACAGGTGTATTCCCCGTCTTTCTTATCCATCTCATCGCCGTTTGCAAACCATGATCGATACGGAGGAAATTGTGGTATGAACGGAAGCTCTGTATACGTCTGCTCTCGAATCGTATGGAAGACGCAAGCAATCACGTCATGTCTTATTCAATCATGTCAAGTCTCCGAATTTTTCATTTCTTGCAGTAGAGAGGGAGTTTACGCCCGCCACCATCCCAGATCTCGAGGACGCCAGGATATACATTTTAAAGCCCCTTCACCCGGCACGCGTCATGGCCTCCCATACTCGAAACGCTGAAGTCAGCATGCAAGCTAACTGCTACCGCGACCTCTCCACCATAGCAATCTTAACCCGAAACTTTGGAAGCCCTATACTCGTCGAGATGCAGTGTTTCATGATTGGCGCGGCATCGAAGCCACGCCACTCGGGGTTCGGATCTCATCCCTCCACTCCTGCATCGTGGCCGTATTCCACAGAACCTCAATTCCCACTTTCAGTAACTCATCCCAAACTGATTCTGAGATGCTCCAATCGGACGTCCAAGCTTCCTCGCCCTCTCCTTGCTCATCATCGTCCAAGACACTTAATCGGGGGTCTGGGGCTTGTAATGGCTTCTTGTAGCACCACAGCACAATAGTCTTGAGGTTAGGGAAGCCTGGTTTGTTTGCGATGACGTAGAGTGCGAAGCGATTGACGGCGCAGGTAGTGTCGATGATCTCGATACGCTCGACGGACTCGGGGAGGGCACAAATGTCGAATTGCGGTGTTACGGAGAAGAAAGCTTCTTGAGGCGCTACGACTCGTCGAAGTTTGCGGTAGTGGACCAAGGATTGCATGGGAGAAAGGTCTCCGAGCACCATCTCATCCCATTCCAAGTTGGTGGTCTGTTCGTAAAGCTCGGCTGCATCGATAACCAGCGTTTCAAGGGCTTCATGATGATGATCGAGGAGAACTAGGACCTGATAGCCTGATTTATCGAAGCTGAACTGTCTATACAAGTCTTCCTGTAGCTTTAGTGGAATGATTCGGAACTGCAAGCATTTCAGGTCGGGGATTTCTGCAAGGACGCTATTCGGACGGGTACTGCTAGAGATATGCTGGGTCTCCATCATCACGAGAACATCGACCTCAACAGTCAGCTCTTTGATCATGGAAGGCAGCGGAGGTGGTTGTGGCAGCTGCAAGTGATTAAATCGGTATTGCGGGCTGGGGTAGATACTGAACCATTGTCCACACTTTAAGAACCGAAGTTTTGGGAGAGAGACTAGCGACGTCAGAACCAGCGATTTGCTGCTCAATTTCTCTAATTCAGCAAGGTGGAGTACTTCGGTTATCATCATTTCTTGCTGCAGGTCTGATGTACCGGTTGGGATACCGAGCATAGGCTCTGGTGAGATTACCGCTCTCCGAACCTGTTGCAACCAGATCTTGCAGTAAGTAGACTCGTCGTGGTTTTCATTGACATCTGCGTCACGCGCTCCATTAATATATGTCTTGTATGATGGATACCAAACGGACAAGCTGAGCTCTCGCAGGTTTGGAACAGAGGCAAGTATGACGCCTAGAATCGCAACTTCTTTTCCCAAATGAATGGCTTTGATCCATTTGCGCTTTGTAATGCGCGAAAGAGCGGGGTGGGTCATGCTGGAGATCGAGTCTTTGCATATATCGACGAATTCAGACCATCCACACCGACAAGGATCAAGACCATCGGGTTTCACACACCGACTGTTATGAGTCTTACTGTGATTGAACACCGTGAGGTCGAGTCGGCGCACCATGTTTGCCAGGTCCCGTCGCTCGAGCAAGGAGCGTGCAAGCTTCACGACGCGCGTAATGCCATCTTCAACCTTGTATTCTACGCGTCGCTGTAGAATGATGCATCCGTATTCGTCCCTGTGGTCTCGCTCTCCGCTTCCATCTCGCTCGTGATGGATGTGCGGCTTTTCTAGGCGGAGCGATCTGTAGAGCTTTTCTTGCGCAATGCCTCTATACCGTTGTGCGACGAGTGCGAGGTTGCAGAGAGCATTGTGTCCGAGATTCGTAGTAACTCGTAGGAGGATCTCGTCTGGCAGGTTGTCAAGACCCATAGCGAGTATTCAGGGAAGCTCGGTTGAAGTATTGTTGGTAGGCGGCTCGTTCGTTGTCATCAGTGAGGCGAGGAAGAGTGTCCAGAGACAATTATGCTTGCAGTGAATGCAGCGTCACCTGAAAGCTATAGAATCGGGTTGTCTTGGCAAACTCATCTTCCAGGCAGCAAGTTATACGAGGCTTTCCCTTCATTCGAGTCGCCCTACGATTGGTCCATAAGCCCTTCTGGAACAAAGTCACCTGCAATATCGCAGCCAACATTCTCGCGTCCGCTCTAGAGACTCGAGGCAGCTTTTTCTTGGCCTTCTCATAGCTTCCTTCGATCGCACAAGAAGCGAGATGTCGTTTTCGCAGGAGAACACCTGAGCCGTAGTGCCAAACTACTGCCATGACTATCCCTTCCGACCGAATCCCCCATAACACGACCTCGAGCCCAGCAACCCACAGCCGTCCCTTGGAGCATTTCCATCATCACCGCATGAAGTCCATCCACGTCGAATACCCTTGTTATCGATAAAGGGTGCGACTATTTTAAAGCGGTGCATAAAGTCGCAATCTCATTTGTAACAAACCCGGTCAGGGTGGTCGATGCGGCCAACCAACCACATCCCAGCGACCAACGTTTCAGGCTATAGAATACCAATTGCATCCTACGCTACCGGATATGAGCAACATGAGTATCCTTCCAGAAGGCTCGTAGTCGGCAATGAAGAGGAAACGATGATGCGGCTGAAGTGTGCGTACAATGCCAGGATTAGCCGGCAATGGATGGTGAGTAGGGGGTGGATGGTTGTATATTTGATAGTGGATGCCCTTAGAATCTTGCAAGTGATGTTGATATACATTCCTTCACTTAGTTTCCTTGACCACTCTGTCCACAGTCCCTCGTTGTTCTGACAATGCCTTCTTTTACTTTCTGGAAGCCCTTGAAGGCGGAGGAATCGAGATCGTCATGCTTTAGTGATGATTCCATGGTCGAAGAGTCGAGCATTGCAATTCCAGCAACACAAATGACCTCGGACGTGGATGCTAGTCGCGAAGACTCGAGTGTCTTTGTTTCCGATGAGGTAGGACTTTCCCCGCGGTCGTAGCATATATCAAAGTCTAATGAAAAAAGCCGGCTACTGGACCCCCGGAAAGACCCAGGAATCTCAAGGTGATCGAGGAACTTAGTCCAACTCCAGTTGGAACAGGGTTCGGGACGAGCCTGTCAGGAGTCTCAGTAATGGAGCAGTTCGAGCCAGCTGCAACAAGTGCAATTGCTTCACAGTCTCTCCCGCCAAAACTAGCCTTAGTAGGCGAGCTCCCAGCAGCAAATTCAACTTCAGCAGCGCTCGAGAAGCTTGCAGAAACTCTGCCTATGCGAGACTCTGGTGTCTATCTTTCTGAAGACGAAGTCGTTCCACCACAGACACAGCCCTCATCGTTCGCTTCGAGCAACGGACTGTCGCTCTCAAGGACTCCCTCGATCTGTTTGAAGCACGCCTCTTCTACAAAATCGGTAGCTTCGCTGCAGCGAGCCGACTCGACTACACGCCGCTTACATCGCCCCGCAGACCTCAATCTTGGCTCTCCTACAGTGGGCAACGAGTTGAAACCGCGATCGGAACTGGAAATGCGATACGACCTTATCCGAAACTCCAAGACACAATCGAAAGCTACCCTGCGGTCGCCGACCCAACTCCTCAAAGAGCGACTGAAGATGTCACCGAAGAAGAAAGAGCACGAGGAAAAGATTCGCAACTTTACGCCACCACGACTGGTTGCAAATGGCTGCTTGTTGCCCGGCCCAGTGGGGAATATGGAAGCCTTCACCAGTACATCAGTCCGCGCAAGGACGGAAAGACATGGATTGCCGGCCTGGTGGTGCAAGGTCGATAAGCTCGTTGTGTTTGACGGCAGGGATGTAGGCGATGAAGGCGAGTTGCGGTCCCGAACACGAACGAGTAAAGGCCTGAGCACTGCGCGGCGGCGCGGTGATTTGGAGACAATCATCATTCCCATGGACTGTACACATTGTCAGGACATGCTCAATCGCCGTGAGTGGAAGTACGATATGCGTGTTTGTAAGAGAAGCGTGTGCTGGGACT
This sequence comes from Cucurbitaria berberidis CBS 394.84, assembly GCF_010015615.1. Classification (NCBI taxonomy): domain Eukaryota; kingdom Fungi; phylum Ascomycota; class Dothideomycetes; order Pleosporales; family Cucurbitariaceae; genus Cucurbitaria; species Cucurbitaria berberidis. The sequence continues at coordinate 4,780,335 of NW_024468936.1, read as the reverse complement.
GTAAGGAGAGGTGTAAATGGGAAATGAAAGAGGAGCAGAGTGCGAGTGAGGGAAAGGGTAATGTGGTAGCAGCAACCAGAACCGAAGCAAGTAGAGATAGAGCGGATAGTGTATTACAGGTTGAACAACTTTGTGAGGAGGAGTTATTGCGAAAAGTGGGCATAGAGCAGGGACGACTGAAAAGTCCTATTGACATTGTTGGTGGTATTGAAGAACGGCTCGAGGGTGTAAAGAGCGAAAACCGAATGGGGGAAAGGCGCTAGATATGTCGTAAAGTGCTACAAGACAATAGAACTTACATTTGTGTTTATTCGTCTATATAGAAATAGAGACCCTCGCTCTTTCATCTCGACGAAGAAATCAACGACGCCTAGAAAGGCATACAATCTCCCACACGATGGGCTAGCAGTCGAATGCGATTAGGGTGTGGCGTTAGCATTGAGCTGATCTAGTCCAGATCCATGGCGTCATCCATGTATTCGAAAGGGGTATCTGCTATATCCATACTACAGTAACCGTACGTCTGAGGTTCAAAATCTCGACTAGTGAGGTTATTGTAGTTCATAGTAACGTTAGTGTGTTCCTGTACCGCACCATGAGCGTGCTCACAGCCTGCAATAATAGTCCTCAGCATGAGTTCGAGCTGCAAATCATGGAGCCTTATGTCCTTGCGAGAGTCGGTGTTGTTGGTTTCCCATGATGTAGCAACCCTCTCCTCAGCGTCCTTCCATGCGTTCCGAAAGTCCTTTGCTAAACCCAGTTGTATGCGAACATCCTGAGCTCCAAGAGAGGTATGAAGCGGACATGTCTCGTCATCCAAAGCCTCGAGCAGGTTAGCATGGAAGGCGTGGGAAGCCAGCGGCCGTGTTCTGTGGAGGTCTGGGTTGGTGATGTATCGGAGAGCGTTCACGTTGTTGCGAGGAGCAGCTGCAGAGATACTAAAGCCGAATACAGCAAGACTGTCGGTCATGTAACGTTCTAGGAGGGTATACCATTCGAAGAAGTCAACTTTGAACATGGAATCTGCCTGCCGCTTTTGCAGGTCAGCCTCGGATGCTGGCAGTAGCAGAGTGGCGTCTACTCACGCTCGTGGCCCCACTTTCCATAGAGTGGTGTAACTCTTCATTCCCGTTTTGCTGAACTTCAGCCTGTACAATCTCCAAAGTCCTATAGTATGACACCATGAGTAGCTCTGCTTTCCAACGTAGCCGCCCCAACAACCGTGTGGCCCTCTCTTTGTCCTGTTTCAGTTTTTCGGTTCGTGATTGTGCGATAGTTTCCGCTGGCGTCTTCGGCGCGTACTTGGATGTCTTCATCGTGCGCGCTTTCGGTGGTGGTTGGTGAACATTATACCTGTTTGTTAGTTTGGTGAAAGTTGGAACCGCGCCGCTCGTGCCGAGGCGTGGTGCCGCTGAGTCAGCCTTCGCTCACCATTCTGCAACAGCCGCGTGAACAACCTTTATACACTGCTCAGCTTGCTAGGCTTGTTGAAGAGTGATTGTCCACATCCCATGTGGATGGCAAGACGTCAGTTTGGACGTCCTTCACGTGACAGCATGAATCCCGGGCCGCCCTAAATCGGGACGTAGTAAGCAAGTGTAACCTAGTGGCGCCGATCCCCCGCTTCACCAGCTATCAGACCCCACTCTCGTAACTACCTTCGCTCCCTCCAGTACCAACATTAATACCCATACGGGTAACGAGGGCGTGAGCACCGCATTCCATCTATTCACCATACTCTTTCTGATGGCGCCCGCCGGTCGTAAACGCAAGTTTGCTACCAGTTCGGGTGTGGCCGGGCGTCTGGACTCTGAGACCGTAGACACCGTAGACGTGGAGACTCCGTTGGCGAAGTTACTTAAACAGCAAGATGTTTCTACGTTCCGAACACCGAATAACCCACAGGCAACCCTCGAGGGACTCCCAGCCGAACTTCGTCTCCAAATCTACGACTACCTCAGCGAATCGACTATCCTTCACGTGCACCGCCATGTCAACAGAAAGACCAAACGATGTCGCTATACATGGACGCCATGCCGGGAACCCAACCCCTCTTCGCCGCTTCTCTGCGCCAATCCAAAGTGGTCCGGCATGTGCGCTGAACAAGACCGGTGCACCTACAAAGTCCTAGCGCCGCCTGAGCCACGCGGGCTCTGGGCACTCGCGGCATCGAACAAGTTCATTCGCAACGAGGCTCAAGAATTGTTCATGGGACGATCAGTCTTATCCATCCACCCAAATGACCTGCGCCCCTTTCTCAGGTACATGAAAAACAACGCACCAGGACAGCTTAGCCATCTGCGACGTATCACCATTGCAGGCCCGGACTACTTATTCTCCCAGTCCGACATAGAACTCCTACCGGAGCTCATCCCCAACCTCGAAGCCGTAGGTTATCAATGCCAACTTTCGTCTAGCCGATGGTGGAGTGCCTGGGCACAGTATGACAAACTTAACTTGTGGAGGGGTTTGCCCATGGTCGAATGGATGCGTTCGTTGGACTCTTCCACTACCATTGCGCTCGAAGCGATGTCAATGTGGGAAGATAAACAGATGACAGTCCGAATGTTGAGGCAAGGGGAGCAAGAGAAGGGGAAGAAATTCGGCGGATGTTGGAAGGACGCTGATGTCAAGGTAAAGATCGATGAGCCGGATGAACTGGTTGCCCCTAAGCGGGATGCTAGGTGGAGGATCTTTTGGAGGAACATGGAAACGTAGGGTTTTCCTTGACCACGGGAAATGGCCTGGATTGCTACCGCAATTTGCTTTACCTTACACCACTATGTCACGGAAGAAATCCCAAAAAATAATGCGTATCAGAGTCAGTATCGTATAAACAGTAGACTATACCCCAATATGAATATAAGCATATTTTTTTAAGTTCGGTCCCACCTCCTTCTAGATTGCCCCATCAAGTCTCCGCTCATCCCACCTATCCTCCTACCATAGCCTAGCCTAGTAGTGTGTACGACTTCAATGACTAGTACGCTGGCGCCATATCCATAGCCGCCACCACGACGGGATTTTCGAGATGTTTCACAGCCTATGTCGTAGATGCTACGGGTCAACAGTGTCTTAATAGCGAGATGGAAAGGAGAAGAGAAGGTCAGGGCTATATGAGATGGTGTAGTCATGGCCAAAGTGAACATCTCCCTGAAGCACCCTACTCTCTTGATGGGATATCTGTGTAAGTGTTGTAGGGCCCCGTTTTTAGCTTCGAAAGCCTTTTGAACGCTAAAAAGACGATAGTAACGTTTGTGATCACCTCTAAGCTGGTATACCAAGGCACGAAGATTCAAAGTTCGAAAAGGTATAAGTATTTGTGATATCTTTTCTCGCGGTCTATGTATGTGTCGAACCCTCCCGCATCTCCATAGTGTCGTCGCCGTGAGGCTGAACATGGATATGAGGCGAAAGGGGCGCTTTAATCTCCGGCATCCGAGTGGAGTTCATCATCCATGGAGAGCTGGATGAGACCTCAAAGAAGATGGCGTGGGTGTTCATTGGCGGAAGGCCTCGGGTATGAGGACAGTTCAGACTCTGACAAACTTGGTGTGCGAACCAGTCGCGATAATCGGACCTAGCTTATCCTCTACGACTTTCCAAATGGTCGCGGTGGTGAAGGCTAATGTCCCTCCCACCTTGCCTGCCCGACCCTCAACCTCGATGGTGTCGCCGTCCTTTGCTGACGTCTGGTAGGTGATGTGAATATCCGTACTCACTCCTGTCTTGGTCCTTTTGTCCCACGCAGCAATAGCCATGCCGCCAACCCAGTCAACGAGCGTTGCAGAGACAGAGCCGTGAATTCCCCCGTGGGCGTTAACATGAGCCTTTGTTAGCAGCAAGCGAGCGCGAACGACACCCTTGGATGCGTGAATCAGCTTGATGTCGTCGAGCAGAAACTGGTAGATTGGGCTGTGTGGTTTCCGTCCTTCCCAGAACTTCTCGACATGTGCGAGAATCTCAGCATCATTGGCTGTTTCGGACGACATTCTGGATTGAATTGGGACGGCTGCTTTCTGGAGGCAAGACGTGGACCCAGGTGAATAATAAGATGATGGAGTGGGGTATAGGGGTGCCAGATTTCCATGGATTACCCCAGACGGCGCTAGGTGCAACGTATCGCCGACAGTCAATGTCCATGGGCGGTAGCTGCGAAACGGCCGGGAAGCCAGCGTCAGCTGTCTCAAGACGCCACATTTCCCTCTCCTTTCACTGACACGTTTTCCACAGTCGCCCAAACCAAGCCCCATGCCTTGAAGCCTCGATGTTCGCGCATACGCTACCACCATGACCGACCCCGTCCAAGCGCCTCCGAGCCCGCGCGACTCCGGAGTCGAGAAACCCCACGATTCGCCCATAAGTAGTGTCGCGCAGATGCCGGAGCCCCGGAAGACGCCAGACAGTTCACCGGCTTTGGATATAAAAAGGCTCACGGATCGCGCGCTGCATTTCTTGGCAACTGCAAGCAATGAGACGCTTGGAGCATGTCTCGTAGGATTAGGAGCCGGCACATATCTCATACTAGGCCGCGTCGGGCTGGTGCTCATAGGTGTTGTAGGGGGAGTAGTACTCCATGCGACCTGGGAGGGGCGTATGCAGGATGTAGGCCATGGTGAGAAGGCGGGCAAGGGTACAGAGGCCAGGAGGCGCGAACTCGGTGTTGATATTGCGCATCGAGTGCTCGACTGGCGAGAGACAAGGACGCAAGGCGAGAGCAAGTACGAGGAAAGCGACTCAGATTTGAGCCTCAAGCTATACTCGGGGAAGAAGCTCGACTATTCAGACTTCAGACCAGAGACGGCAGCCGCCCTTGCAGAGCTGACAGACGCCGTCATTCGCGACTACGTCAAGTATGTCCTCAATACACCATCTAGATTCCTATCTAATGCGCTACAGGTGGTGGTACTCACCCGTCCTACCCACTGAAGATGCTTTCCCCAACTCGTGCCGCCAAACCTTCACTGCCTTTATGCTCTCCGTATCTACGCACCTCTCCCGCAAGCGCCCAGCAGACAACTTCGTCGACTTCGTGACGCGATCGTCTTCATTTATCATCATACTACTACAAGAAATAGCCGCCGCCATACAAGCGTCACCCGGCGATGCGCCAACTGAAGCAGTCGACATCTACCTCAAGATGAAGCGCGATAGCACCCTAGCCAACATACTCGACCCGGACTACCAGATGAAACAGTTCAGCGTTGCTGCCGAGGATATTCTGCAGAACTACTTGGAGCCAAAAACGTACAACTGCATGCCAGCACGCATCTTCCTACATCAAATACTCGCCAAGGTCATACTCGAGATGATCATTGTGAGCTGTTCAAAGCCAGAATGGATCAACGGCTGGATCGTCTATCTTCTAGAAGATGGCGAGCCAGAACTTATGGAGGCCATCGACGCAGGCGTCGAAGGCTCTGCAGGGCAGCTACAGACCGTAAAGAAGATTGTCGAGAACCAGGCAAGAGCATCAGAAGAAGGCGCATCCGCCGAAAGAAGGGAACATAAGCGCGCGATGAGTAGGGCCCAAGAAGCCATGGATGAGGCGATGCAGGAGGCACAGCGTCTAAGCCAAATGATCGCCGAAGAAGATGCAAAACGACTCAAGGAACAAATTAAACAGAGCACATCGAGTTCAACCCTCAACGACGATCAGTCAGAGAGCACTACTCAAGGAATTGTCACCCCAACTTCCTCGCAAAGCGAAACAGCCGCCGAAAATGATTTTACAGACCTTGGCATCTCCGGTCTCTCGGCGCACACGTCGTCACCAGTTGCGCTAGCATCACCGTCTCATGATCCAGAAGAGCGACCAAAGCAAGAGACCAAGAAAGGGTTCACAAGTTTCGACCAACTTGTACCCAACAACCCTCCTACAGCACTGGTGGATAATCCACAGCCTGTTGAGAAGCCCCCTGCTCTGACCCTCTACAACAGCACAATGTCAATTTTCGACGACAGTATGCCAGGCGAGAAGGGTACCATAAAGAACAAGCCCATTGCGGAGTATTTGATACAGATTGAACCAAAATCTCATCACCACTCCGGATGGATGACAGCACGGAAGTATACCGAGTTCGAAACGCTGCACGAAGTCATACGTCGGATAGCCGCCATTACAGGTACAACTGGATTTACCGAAGCACATGCTACTTTGCCCACTTGGAAGGGTCACACCAAAGCCTCGTTACGTGGAGAGCTTGAACGCTATCTGAATGATGCCGTGAAGTACAAGCCGCTAGCAGAAAGCGATGGCATGAAGCGCTTTCTAGACAAGGAGCTTGGCTCTGGGAAGTCGTCGGGTGGTGGCTTCCCGGGTATCGGATGGGCTGGCCAGACTTTCGACACCGTAGGCAAAGGCATGATGGATGTCCTCACAAAAGCACCAAAAGAGGTTGCTGGAGGTGGCAAGGCGCTCTTCGGTGGTGTCACGGGTGTTCTAGGGAGTGTTACTGCCCCTCTTGGAGGAGGAAGAAAGCACCGCGACTCCATTACAAACGTCACCAACACTACCGCACCAAGTCCAGGCAACGCTAGTCCTAGCCTCAGCCGTACATCGACCTCAACTGCCCCCATACAAACACGGCACAACAGAGCAGAATCAACAGTCTCTGAATTGCCCAGCCACATTCGCTCGGAGAGTACTCTATCTCTAGCACCAAAGCGCACATCCATAGAAGCCGTTCGTAACCCCAATTCACCCGTCATTGACCAGCAACCACAACGCGAAGCCCCTATGGAACGTCGACCTTCCTACAACCCGGATGGTGACGGTAAACGATCCGGTATGTCCTCAAGGTACGCCTCACGCAGTAACAGCCGCGCACCGAGCATGAGGGAGAGCCTAGACGAGTTCAGTCCGGTCTTGGGCGGCGATCAAATCCTCAATCTCCCGCCTATTCCGAGCGAGATATCCGACGACTACGGTGCTGGTTCACCGTGGCGCAACCCGCCCGATCCAATGCAGAACCACAACCCATCGCGTGTATCCACGACACCTCTTCCACAGCCAAACGAGATGGTACCACCACTTCCACGCCGGCCATCTGCAACATCGATTCCCACACCCAATGCGGCGCAACCACCAACCTCAGCAAAATCTCCACAAAAACCAAAAACACGTGCCACACACACGCCTCTTTCCGAAACCGAAACCACGGTCATAATCGAACTCTTCTTCGCCGTAACAAACGAACTTTACACCCTATCCTCCGCCTGGACACTCCGCCGCACGCTCCTCAATGCCGCGAAGACATTTCTCCTACGCCCGGGAAACCCACAGCTCTCCTCCATCACCAACCTCCTACAGACAACGATGCTAAACGACAACACGTCTGACGCTGGCTTAGCATACCATCTTCGCAAGATACGGGCCAACTCGTTGCCCACCGAAGACGAGCTGAAAGCCTGGCCCGCAGAAATGAGCGCGGAGGCGAAAGAGAAACTCCGCGTCAAGGCGCGGAAATTGCTGGTCGAGAGGGGAATGCCGCAGGCGCTGACGAGTGTTATGGGCCAGGCGGCTAGTGGGGAGGCGCTGGGTAAGGTGTTTGATTGTTTGCAGGAACCACGGGTTGCGCGAGGTGTGATGTTTGGACTAGTGTTGCAGGCTCTGAGAGCTGTGACACAGTAGTCGATTGGATGATGGAATTGGGATATGGGAACTGAACGATAATGATTGGTGTTGCTTAAATGATACTGTAGGAGTAGAAATACTACAACTTTTTGGCATATCGAAAACAATGGACTTGTATTTGATGTATACAAAGCGCAGGGGGTGTAAAATGTGTTGAATTGAAACATCGTGGCATTAATGCACCACACGAAAATGAGTGAAACTTGTCCTGTTCTACCTCAGCCACATTTCACGTTTACCAATATGCATAGAAAAGCGCAAGACACGAATGTAGAGGAACAAAATAAGTTAGAACGAGAAAACTTCATTTCAATTAAGAACATGATCATAATCGGACGACCGACATCAAAACTAGCAAGTGTACTCCAATCCAATATCCCGCCCAAGGAAAGGAAAAACACCAAGAACCTGATACCCTCCAACTCCAACCCCAAGACCTAAAGTATGTTCAAACAAACGCCTTCTTATACCAATAATATACGAATCCACCCGGATCACACAAGCCGCCAATGCTCACTCCAATGCCCGAAAGGGCGAGTCAAAATCCCACCCTCACACCGCTCAACCAACCGTGCTCTCCTCCTCTGCTGCGCGACGGAAGTAATCCGCATCAATCTCCGACTCATTTCCAAACGCTGCAGTCGGCAAATCTGTGCCAACACCAGAATCGCTCGGCGCGGCGAAGTTATCCTTCATCTCCGCCTTCACTGCCTCGACCGCACGATCAATCTCTGAGTGCGTCGGCATAACAATCTCACTGCCCTCCGTAGCAGTGGAGACTTCTGATGGGTTGATAGTTGCGGTAGGCTCGTCATCTTCGGCTTGCTCGGCATCAGAGTGTTCAATGTCCTCATCGATATCTTCCTCGCCCTCCCCCTCGCCATGGGCGGCGGAGCGGGCCGCTGTGGAGCCGTATGAGGTGCGGCGATCATGGTCAATGTCGCTACCAGTCATGTAGGATGACCCAGAAGCATAGGTGTAGTCGCTACCTGTGCCACCGAAGCTTGAGCGGCCGTCGTAGCCAGGCGTCTCGCCCTCTGCGTAGCTCTCAGCGTAAGAGCGGCTATCGATGCTGTAGCGGCGCTCAGTTCCGGTCTCGCTCTGCCTGTCCTCTTCGATGATCGATTGAGGGATTGTTGCTAGCGCGTTGTGCTCAGTCTCGGTCTCGTCCTCTTCGTGGAGCGGACCGTTCTCCTTGTTTACAACGGCACCGCTAGGGCGGCCACCCCATGAGCCTTTGCGCGCGTAATTTGTTGTCTTGACGGAGTGACTGCGCTTCAAGCCACTGTTGGTGTTCATTAGGGGAACAGAAGTAGGGTAAGCCTGAGCCCCGGTAGGTGCGTTGCCACTGATTTGGCTGAGCGACAGAATGCGACGCTGTGCTGGGTTGGCAGGCTGGCCATTGCGGCGAATAGCAGGGCGAGGCTTCAGAGCGAGAGAAATTCCGTTGGCAGCCGTGCTCGGAGGAGGCATCAGTTTGGTGTCGTCGTTAGGGACATCGGCTCCCAAACGCTTTTTGACTTTGGTAGGACTCTTGGAGCCCCCCTTGGCCATCATCAGAGCCCGTGAATGGTCCATGATACCGTTCAGGATTCGACGCTCAAGGGCATCAGCCTTAGCGTCCATGAAGTGCAACTCTTCCCGTCGGATCTCGAGAGCTGTGTGAAGAGAAGACACTTCACCAGTAAGGCGCACCTTCTGGTTCGCAAGGTTCTCACGTTCCACTTGTAGTGCTGCGACAACCACTAAGAGTGAGTCCTTCTCTTCTTTGATCTCAAGCATGGCTTGTTCCTTTTCTTCCTTGAGCTCTGCCATGACCCGTTCCTTCTCTTCCTTCAACTCCTGCATAACCTGCTCTTTTTCAGCCTTCATAGCTTGAATGTCCGCATCGAGCCGCTCCTTCTGAGCAGCTTTCTCGGCCCTCAAGCTCTCGAGGTCTATCTCTAGCTGATCCTTCTGAGTTGACCTGCGTTCGATGAGTAGGGCAAGCTCATCCGCTTCCCGCTCCTTGGACTCATTACCGTCTGTGATGAGTTGGGTCTGCTTGGCAACAAACTCGCTCACTTCAGCAGCAGTGATCTTGACCTGAGCGTGAATCTCGTCCAGCCTTTCAAGGTGGTTCACTGCCTTGCCAGCCTCATCAGCATGACCAAGGAGCTTGTCAAGCTTCTCTTGAACCACAGCATCGTCATACGTATTTGTCGGTTCGATGGCAAGAAGCTTGTCAAGCTTCTCCTGAACTGGTGCATCGTCGTATTTTTCCTGGGGCTCGATAGTCGGTGCCGGAGCCGGTAGAAGCTTGGGTAGGTTTGCGAAGTGAGCATGTAATTCTTCGGATCGGCTTTGAGCCTCCTCGTTCCAGGTTCGGGTTTGCTCATCGTGTTCCTCTTTCGTTTTTTGGGCGTGGTCGTAGTGAGCCTTCACTAAAGCCTCGATCTCCCGCAGCGCTACCATGAATTTGGGATGGTACTCCGTGATGTTGTCCTGAAGATTGGTGAAAATGGTCTCAACGTTCTTAATCTCGTCGCGAGTATGGGAGTGCTCCGTTTTTTCATCTAGCTTCTGCTCCTCGAACTTCGCCATAGTCTCGTCGATCTTACCAAACACGGTGGTAGAGTCGGTCGACCACTTTGTAGTAGCTTCCTCGACCCGATCGTTCATCCCCGCAATGGATGCGCCAAGTGTATCAATAGTAAGGCGAAGTTCATCGGCCATGGTCTTGGTGCTCTCCAGAATCTTCTCCTGCTCCTCGCTCTTTTCCTTCATCACTCTAGCTTGCTCGTCAGCCAAAAGTTGAGCGTCGTCATACTTGGCCATTAGAACATTGAACTTGTCGTCAAGCTGCTCAGTGAAGCCGGCAATGATGGCCACTTTGACCTCGTCGTGCTTTTCGAGGTGGAGTGCTGACTTCTCAGAATGGTCATTCTGCAGGCCTTCGATGGATCCATGAGCGCGCTCAAATTCCCTAGAAACAGTCTCCATAAGTTCCTTCACGTCTGCAGTGACGTTGTTGGTACCGATGGTCTCTTCTAGTGTCTTGAAGGACTCCTGCAAGCTCTCTAGAGGGCTACCCTCGATGAGGGTCGATTTAATCTCTGCCCTCATCTCGTCCAAGGCTGTCTTGACTTCTGCGATGCTCTCCACAGCAGCCTCAGCCTCCAGCTTCCGGTCGTCAAAATTCCGGGCTGTCTTCATAATATCCTCCTCGTATGTGTCCCGTAGCTTGTCATGACTATCGCGGAAGTCGTGGATCAGTCCAGTAAGTTGCTCGACTTCGGCCTTCGATGGTAGCTCGTCAGGGTTAGGAATCCTCAAATCATCCAACTTTGCTTTGAGATCATCAACGAGCAGAGTTACAGCGTCTATATCCGCTTTGGTGGCTTTGGGATCATCTTCGTCATCGGGTTTTGCGGCTTTCATTTCGTCCAAGGCCAGCTTAATGTCATCGGCAATCACCTGGACCACGGTGACGTCAGCCTTTGTAGCTCCTTCGTCTTCAATCTTCTTCGCGAGAGCCTCTAATGCCTCCGACGTGGTTCGTACGACTAGCTCGACATCGTCTAGGTTCTCCTTTGTAACCATTGTCTCGGGGTCGGGAAGGATGATCTCCTCGATTTTAGCCTTGGTGTTTGCAAGAAGTGTCTCAATGGCATCAGTGTCCTCCTTCCTGGCGATGCCCTCTAGAGTCGGCGGTGGCATTTCGCGGTCCTGCAAGACCAGAACAGCAGCCTGGACGTCCTTGAGCAGCTCCTCGATAACGGCAAGATCTTCCTTCATCGCCGAACCAGCGGGAACAACGAGCTCTGGCGCTAGGTTCGGGCTCTGAATGTTGGCGTCCATGGCTTCCACTTTGTCTTGGATCTGAGTTAAGATGAGCTCCATTCTGGCAATGTCGTGCGGTTGCGAGGTTTCCTGAACAGGTTCCTCGGTGGTTTCTTCAACTACTTCACGAGAGGTTTCTTGTACGTGTTGTAAATCTTCGGCAAGGACGACTTCATTTCCAGTCGGAGGAGCATCTTCGTTAGCATTAGCACCCATGTCCTGAGTTCCGAACTTGAGCTGGGCAACGTCCTCGCGCAAGGCAGCCAAACCCTCCTTGAGCGTGTCCAGGATCTCGTAGGAAACTGTCATGTCTACCGGTTTGTCGGACAGTCGGGTGACATCTGCCCGCAACCCTTCGAGGCCATCGTTCATAGCGTCAATGATTTCGCCAGTGGCAGACATTTGGCGGTCAGGGCTATCCAGCTTTTTCTCCATGTGCGACCGTAGGTCATCGAGGCCAAGGCGGACAGCCTCCAGGACTTCTTCGGTATCGGCGCGTGAGTGTTGTCTAGTCAGACCATCTGAATGACGTAGATGCTCGAGTTCACCACGGAAAGCTTCCAGAAGTTCGTCGCTTACGCCGGCAGACTTCAAGCTCATCTTCACATCCTCCAGACCTGCTGCGACTGCCTCCAATAGCTTGGTCTTCTCGTCGCCTGAGGTTGGAACGAGGGCATTACCAAACGAGTCTTTTAGAGCCTCCAATTCGACCTGTATCAAAGCGACGTTTGCCTTCGAGGCGGAATCTTGCGAAGACCGTAATCCGTCAATCATTTCCCGCACCGCGTCAATCATGTCGTCCTGACCAGTTTCTCCACCGGACCGGACAAGGGATCCGCCCAGGGTTTCGCGCAGATGCTCAAATTCCTCCTTGATCGACAACAAGACCTCTTCACTGGACGAACTTGAGCTTCCCTTTTCGCCAACGAGGACATGGAGTCCGTCGAAACCAGCTTGAAGCACCTCAAAGACATCATTCTTGTTCGAAGCGGTGTCGCCCAAGAGGACCTCTTTGAGTTGGTCAAATTCGTGCTTCATGGCTTCATTGATCTCCTCGCTGGATTCAGGAGCGTCATCGCGGAGCGCAACTTGCGATTTCATTTCGTCGAATCCGGTGTTGATGGCGGCAAGGAGTTCCTCTTTATCCTGAGCGGTTGGCAGGAATTGTGACGTCAACTCCTCATGCAGATGTTCGAACTCAGACTTGATGTATGACACCATATCTCCTCGGTTCCACGCCTGATCTCCACGAGGTCCTTCTGCAACATACCCTTCGATATTCTCACGAAGCTTCTCAAGCTCGGCCCTAATATTATCCACAATCTCTTCGCTCTGTGGAAGATCTCGGTTCTGGGAAGTGGATGCTTGGATCTCAGCGCGGACATTATCAAGTCCATCTCGAAGGGCATCCAGAACTTGTTCGGTATCGCGGCCGTTTGCTGAGGAGTAGGCTTTGAACTCGGAATGCATGTCGTCGACCAATGCTTGGAGACGCTGCATAACTGCGCCATTCTGAGCTTCGATTTGAGGCCTGGATGATTCGAGGCCTGCTAAAACAGCATCATAAATGGCCTCTGGAGGAATATCTACCTCCAAGTTCGGTTGATGTTCAATGAGAGCCTCCTTGATGACGGAGACAAGCAGTTCTTTGGACATGCCGTCAGATGAAGCATGGTTAGATGCAAGAGATGGTTTTAGGTCCTCCAGGCATTCGCGAACAGTCATCAGGATCTCTTCACGTATCTCGTGAGCCTCGTTGATTGGTGGCGGGAGTCGCATTTGCTGCAGCGAATCGTGTATAATCTCCTCAATCTCCTCCTTGGTGACAGCACCGGAACCGTTGAAATCTTGGAGCCCTTCACGAAGGCATTGCAGAATCTCATCCCTTTCCAGACCAAACTGTTGGATCTCGACATTCGGCTTCATCTCGACGTTGTCATATGCCTCTCGCACCGCACTTATGATTGCTTCCTTGTCCAGAGATGCGCCTTGGGTAGAGTATTGGTCCAGTCCACGTTCTGCCAATGTTTGCTTGACTACGTCGTAAACTTCGGTGCTGTCGACAGTGTTACGCGTGACGATGGATGAGACGGATTGTCGTCTCCTGTCACGCATGACCTTATCCATGTGCTCCTTAAGGCTTGCTAGGCCCTCCTGGACAATGGCGTTGATTTCCTGGTTTGCCTGATCTGAGCCAGCGCCAGGTTCGATTGATCTTGACTGCTCTGCGGCTTCGACCTTACGAGCTAGTTCGCGTCCCATTCCAAGAACTTCGCCTCGTAGATCCTGGACCAGCGTTTTGGTGGCCATAGTAACGCATCCAGACTCGGCAACGCTGTCTTTGATCTTACGCAAGAACTTCAACATCTCATCGCTGACGAAGTCGGCAGCCTTTGGGCTAGCATAGGCCTTGTTGCTGTCGGCAGCATTGTTGACTGAAAATGCTTCCGACATCGTTCGTGTAAGGGCGCCCGCTCCTGGAGGGGTCTGGAAAGATGCTAATCCTGGTGCCACAGGAGATACGAAGGTGCTGCCGGTGGAGCCTTGCTTGACAAACTCGACCAATTCAGTCACCTTCTTAGCGGTGTCTCCGGTTGCCTTGTCCACGAGCTTCTGTAGACTAGCGATCAAGCGTTCCTGGCCATCCTTGGTTACCATCTCGCGAATAATCTTCTCCAGCATTGCCACACTCGCTGCGCCCTCGACAGAGTACGGGTTAGGGCTACCAACACGCTCGTCTGCCCAGCCACTGGGTGATGGCATCCGTGGGAAGGTGAACTGTTTGGTGGGAGTCATGTGAGGGTCTTGGAGGTTCAGGCTGCTGGAACGGGAGGCGTCGCCCTGTGCGGCAGCTGCAGCCGCAGCAGCCTGTTGCTTCTGAGACATTGTGATTAAGAGGTCCTTGAGCGACTTGCGGATATCCTCATCTCGTGTGTTGGTGGCCTCTTTCAAGCTAATGAGATCGGTAGCGTTGTCTTTGCTGCGGCGACTTAGTTGCGACATGTCCTTTTGCAAACTGGACACGATTGTGTTTATGCTGAGGAGTTGGGTTGAAATGGAGTCCAATGATTGCCCCGCGGGTGGGGGGGATCGTGCAGATGAGTTGTTGACATTTGATAGTGGTGGGTCAAGCATGTGTGGAGGGATCGTCATATTCTGCAGGGCCATCATGGTCGCAGACGGCGGGGTGTTCTCCCCAAGAATAGACCGATGGCTGGGCCGCAGCGCGGGAGTGTCCTTGAACTCGAGGCGAGTTGCTGGGGTCGGGGTAGTCATTCGTGTAGGGCTCGAGTCGGCCTCTCTACCGAAATAATCTCTATCCAGATCGCGCGCGGGAGTACCACCTCTCGTGCTAGGTCGTTCTGGGGAGCGCTCTGGAGATCGGTCTGGTGACCGTGTGTCGAGATAACTGCGAAGATCACGGACGCTGCCGGGTTGTAGCGACTGCATGCGCTTGTGCTGTGTGCCTTTGATCAGAGATCGCTCAGGTGACTTTTGTGGCATTGGATTAGTCGTGTAGGAGCTTGCCGGTAAGCTCTCTCGCGCCCTCTCTTCGAGGGCTTTGGCGGCCTGCATGATAGCTGCTGAGGTGTTTGGGCGAGTAGTGAGGTTAGGGGAGCCCGGATTCAATGGGAGTGGTGGAGGTGCCCTGTCAGGGTCAGAGCTGTCCCACCTGAGGTGCCGTGTTAGTCGCATCTTTGCGCATGTTTACGCGCAGAGGGACTTGAGGATAGGAAGACATACATGGGAATCATTCTCGAATCGAAAGAATGTGAGTGCCTGACGAGTTCCCGGTCCCGGGAGTCTTCCCTGTCTGTGGAAGGCATCTTGTGTGGTTTGGTTTAATGTGCAACCCAAAATGGTAGGCTTGGAATGAAGAGCAGATTCGAGCCGAAGACTAGGCGCGTCGTCTCCAAGTAGAGTGGACAGTAATAGCAGGGCGAGGTCGAGTGTTGCACAGCTTCAGTCAGCGAGCCAGCGCGCCGGGGTATATTATAGTTCGTGATATCGTGACTGTGATGGTGTGTTGAGATGAGAAGCCGGAGTGCAGGGTGGCGGCTGGGGGGCTGTTGATAGCTTAGCCCAGTGTTATTGTTTTGGGAAGGCACAGGCCACCAATGACATGACGATCGCGACTGCCAACTCAGCCGTCGCCCGGGCAGCCAAAGCGCGAGAGCGGATGCATCTACTTGGCGCCACTTGCGCCAATCGAGAGCCTGCGCGGCTCAATTACGAGATGGAAGGATGAGGCCGTGGCTGTTAGCAGCGCATTGCTTTTGCTATGCTCGCTCCTTATTCGTAACCTCGCGCGTTCAGGCCATGTAACCATGTAAATAAACATCGTTGGCCGCGGTGCATGCGCCAAGCCCAGGGCGGGGCGGATTAACTCCAACCACCGATCACCGATCACCGATCACCGCCGCCGCTTCTCTGGGTGAGAGAGCAGCTGGTAGTAGCCCTGTGTAGCTTTGGCCATCACCAAATATAAACCAAACTACGCCACCTCGCCGCCTATACCGTGTCTCATCCCGCTCCTCTACCTGCCTCCAAGAACGCTCTCTGAAAACATCCACACTCCATAACCCCAACATGGCCGTCGCCGACACGAGCACACGGATAGCGGAGGCGCAGAAGCTGGCCAAGTCAGATGCCTCCCAGGCCGAGAAGATATACAAAGATGTGCTCTCCACAGACCCGGGCTCCAACGAGACCGCCATCAAGAACTACGAGACCGCCTTGGTCGGACTGGGGGAGCTGTTCCGCGATCAGAAGCGAGTTGATGCCCTGGCGGAGCTGGTACGGCAGGCGCGTTCAGTGCTGTCCTCGTTCGCCAAAGCAAAGACAGCGAAGCTGGGTAAGCCCCCGCGCATGCTCTTCCATGCCTGAGCAAGACACTGACAATGCGCAGTCCGACAGCTCCTTGACCTCTTCACTGCCATCCCAAACACCACCGACACCCAAATCGAAGTCACAAAATCATGCATAGAGTGGGCTGTGTCCGAGCGGAGGGGCTTCCTACGGCAAAATTTGGAAACTCGGCTCGTCTCCCTGTACATGGCAAAGCAGTCCTACTACGAGGCCTTGGCCCTTATCAACAGTCTGCTCAAGGAGCTGAAGCGCCTGGACGACAAGCTGGTCCTAGTCGAGGTACAACTTCTAGAGTCGAGGGTTTACCATGCGTTAGGCAACATCCCGAAAGGCCGCGCCGCGCTCACCTCCGCACGAACATCAGCCGCGTCAGTCTACACCCCGCCATTGCTACAGGCAGGACTGGACATGCAGAGTGGCATGCTGCATGCAGAGGACGGTGACTTCAACACGTCCTTTTCGTACTTCATCGAGGCTATGGAGGGATACCACTCGCAGGATGAGGAGCAGAAGGCGACGTCAGCCCTCCAGTACATGCTGCTCTGCAAGATCATGCTCAACCTTGGGGACGATGTGTCATCACTCATGGCCTCGAAGCACGCCATCAAGTACGCCGGGAAGCGGTTAGACGCGATGAAGGCCGTAGCGCGAGCGCACACGAACCGCAGTCTGGAGGAGTACGAAACAGCCTTGACCGAGTACCGTCAGCAGCTTGGGAGCGACCGCTTCATCACAAGCCATCTCCGGCGCTTGTACGACAACATGTTAGAGCAGAATCTTATCAAGGTGATCGAGCCCTTTAGTAGGGTAGAGATTGACCATGTCGCGAAGATGGTCGGACTCGACATGGTACAGGTCGAGCGCAAGCTCTCGCAGATGATCCTAGACAAGGTTATCATCGGAGTTCTAGATCAGGGTGCCGGGTGCCTCATCGTCTACGACGAGTCCGAGCGTGACCAGGGCTATGATGCGGCGCTGGGGACCATTGAGAAGCTCAGCAACGTTGTTGATGTGTTGTACACCAACCAGGCGTCGCTACTGGAGTGAGCTAAACGGCTCTTAGCCAAGGCAGACGATGAAGCATTGAAGACGTAGCACTTCCGATGGCTTTCCTGAGGCTTTGTACCATAGTAGCATAGACAGTCTGACACAGCGCAGCCGGCATAGTAATGATACATGATCCAAGTGACAACCAAGACGACGAATTTAAACCACAGCGTGCGATACAACTCCCTCGCTTTTCATAGCGCCCTTTGGGATGCTAATGTCAGTTGATAGGTGACGTGCATGCCCCGGATCTTTCCATTCGCCTACCAAGGATCGGAGGGCGTACCAACTACTATACCCTCAACTTTCCCATCGTTAGCTCAACGCAACTTATTTTCTTATTTCCCTGGTCTGAGATGAATTGGCCGACGTTGCGTGGCTCATCCATGCCTCCTTCCTCATTGTCTCAACGCGGCAAGCACCTCACACCGATCATTTTCGCCCCGCATGCCCCAAGCCTTCTCTCCTCGTATGACATGCACTCCATTCTTCCCTCAAGCTTTCAGGCCCATGCGATATTATACCGATGCCTGCCTTTTAGGCCCAACATGCAAGCCAAGAATTCACTTCCACGAGAGCGCTGTCAGCATGTTCAGCGTCCTTTGTTGTTCAGCGGAGCTACAACCGCGGACACCAGCCAATTCCAGAGTCAACTGCAGCTAAGATATTTCGGCCCCCGAACAACGAACAACATGCCATCTGTGCGTTTCTTGGTTTTCCGCTAGAAATTGGGCTTCGGGTTTCGCTGTCTCCTACTCGATGCGAGAGTTGAAGGCGTTGAGCACCCTTCTTCAGCAAAACTACCCGCTGAATGTTGTTCGTCAATAAGCTATATCTCGCATAACTTGCTAGAGGGCATGGGGCAGCCTTGACGCGGCAAAAGAATCGGCTCAAGACTAGGTTCGGATCGTTACCACTAGGAATGTCGAGGGTCATGCACTAAACTTGAGGCTCACATTCTAAAAGTATACTAACTAGGGCTAGTATCTCTAGACGCTACAAACAGTCGGAGCCGAATTCGCCAAATAGGTTCAATTCGGGATATACTATGCAGGCCTGCCAGTAGGCCGTTCGTTCTGGAGGGATGAAACGATCGCGGGACCGTACTGCTGGTCTGCCACGCATGCTGACATGATGCCTGTACTCCATGTGCCCTTTGAGTAGGAAAGTACACACCCTGGACGATCTCAGCATTTTATAGCATCATCACGTTACGAAAACCTGTCCGATCACTGGGCGCTTTCATATAGTGATCAAAATGACCTTCTTCCTAACAGATACTTACTACCTCGATATGGCCTCGCTGAAACTTTTAACCTCATCGGTCTCTTCCTGCTCCGTACGGTCGGTTGCTCCTTTTCGCTAGAAAAAGCACAGTGAGCAGGATCATCGGTGCTAACGTCGGTAGATAGGCACCCATTCAACCTGACACACCCACTTATACCTGTTGGTTTCCGCGTAAATCCTCTCATATCATTGGCTGTCTTTCCAGTTGACAAGTTAGGACCAAGTATGACAGCGGGATGGCTGGGCCCTGCTTCAAAAACCTAAGCTTGGGCTTGTGCTCACGCCTAGAAAACAAGCTGCTGACTGACTTTCCTCTCAAGGCTGCCAGGCTGTCAATGCTCTTAGTCTGAAAAGCACATCATCACGTTCTAATTCACGGCATTGAAAACGCGACCCTCACATTGACAATCGACCCTTATCGAAACAAGTCTCCTTGTTGCCACCGAATCGCGTCTCTTTCGGACTGCGTTTGGCCTTTGCTGCGGCAATTCAAAGATGCCCAGACGGCGTATTCTGCTAACAGGTGCTGATAGCCTCGCGGGATCGCACATCTTGAACCTTCTGCTCTCCGACAACAACTCATCTGTTCGGGCAGTTGTGGGATCGCCAGAAAGAGCCTACGCAATTCAGCATCAGCATCGCCAAGGCACATTGGACCTCACAGTAGTCCCTGAGGAGGAGTCAACTGTACCAGGGGCTTTCGATAATGCGCTGAGTGACTATGGCGACCCTTTTCACACCGTAATCCATACCGTTACGGCCAATCCATCGGAGGAAGCGGACTGCCTGGCAAGATTCATCAATCTCGAAACTACAACTGTGATCGGCTTCCTGAAATCGCTGCAGGAGGTTGCGAGGGAGGTAAAACGAGTGGTCATTGTAACTTCACTCACACCCTACGCGCGGTGGCTGATTGATCCGCAAATCGAGCGAAGCTCTCGGGGAGCTGCTAACGCAATCCATGGCTCTACCGTCGTTGATCCCGAATACATTCTGGCGACAAGTCAAGCGAGTGACAACATCATCCACGACGCAGTGTTGAGGTGGATGAGGGAGTCCAACGCTCCGTTCGATAACGTCTGGATTACTGCACCGAGCGTATACGGCCCGACGGTGGGCCTTCTAGAGACCTCATCAGATCTGATCGAGGCAAATCGGCGTATATGGAACATTTGTAGCAACGAACATCGGGAAGCGATGGAATCGCCGCCTTACGGCATCGCTCAATTCTTAGATGTCCGAGTAAGTCCGCGTCAGACAGTCCATCTGGTGAACACTTCATTCTAATACCTCGCCTAGGACCTTGCTCTTGCCAGTGTTCGTGCAGCATATATGACCCATGCTAGCAACAAACGTTTCCTTATTTCAGCGGGAATCATGCCCTCGGGGTCTGAAATCGCAAGCTTTCTCGTCGCTTGCTTTCCCGGGTTCCAGGGCCGCGTGCAAACGAATGGAACACCAGCGTATCGTTCCTTTGTAGAGGACCCGTCTGTTCCTTTCGCTGATATACATCTCACTGCCACTATACTGGGTCTTTCGCAATACCATTCCGCCGAGCAGACCCTCGCGGACACTGCGCGGCAGATATTAGACCTTCAACAACGGAAAGACTGGAGGAGGATCATACAGAGCTAGGATCAAATTGATCAAAACCGCCAGAAGAGGTAAATATTAAGGAGGCAAAACTATGTCCATTAGCCAATTTCTTGTGACAACTCTCTCGACTTGTTATTCATTTGGCTAACGGTACTGTTCTTACTAGACCATGGCAGAGCAACACGCATCCATTACCTGCCTCTCAGACACCGAGTCCGCATACGCGCTTTCGTTCGTCACCATGCGTCGAACATTCAACATGCGCGATCATCATTTAGCTCGACTAGGAGTTATATTCGACAAAATTGTGTGTCGCAGTCCCCGGGCGGGAGAGGATCTAGCATGAAGATATATCTGTTCATGCAGCAAGGACCTATATTCGAAGACATTGTCTCGGAAGTTGTACTCGGCTCTCGGAGAGATGAACCGTCCAAGAAGTCGCACAGTCCGCGGATGACAACTTCACCACCACATCTCATCATCTAGGAACTATAGACATCAGCGGTGCTGATTGGCAAGCTCGTTATTGCACCAAAATTTAGATTAATTGTACTACTGCTATTACTAGACACATCTTCAACCATTTCTCGATACCTGGATTGAGAAATCTCCTCCAAGTCTATATCGCTTTACACTCGAAGATTAACTTTTACTGTCTCAGCCCGCTGCGACTATTCAGGTACACGATTGTCGAGCCAGTTCTTGTTCCAAAATTCCTCGAAACAAGTCAGCATTTTGCCACGTCTAGAGAAAGCTTCGATACATACAACTGGCACCTCTCAGATGGCGTTGCGGACTTCGCCAACGCCTGCGCTCTGCTTACGGCCTTCGCATACAATCCCCATGCAGCACAGCCCAACATATCCATGCGTTACAATCCCTCCCTATCGTAATAGGCCAGTTTATCCTTGACGGATTAGGAGCCGTGTTACTAAGTCTGAGTGATTCCTTCAAGCACATATGAAACCACTGCCGTGCTGACATCGTATGTCTACTTTGTGGTTCCTCGTTTGCGATAGACTTCTAACCAAGTGCAGCGCCACGCGACAACTCTGTCAGACTGCAGGGAGGACATGGTCTGGTCTGTGGAATATTCCGTGGCCACGGCAATGCTTCCATGCAAACGCAGGAGCTATTTCTAACATCATTCCCATGCGCAGGGCTTACATTATCGAAGTTCCGAATCGGAAGAGGGAAACAGCACATCGATACCTCCACCTATTCTACTTCTATCCATTATTGCATACGCTTCTTTAGATATAGACCTCGTTGACGCTAACGGCCTCGTTCGTATTGGACCAAATCAGGTATAGCAGCATAGTCTAATGCCAACAACTGCATATTGCACAAGGGCCGCAGCATAGATGATAGCCCGCCGATCGCCTCGTCGAGGCTGGAAGTCATCCACCAACTTAGGATTATGTGTCATCAAGCTGCCAGTCTGACTGTGCAAGGGGGTGGCCGCATGGCAGATACTCGTCCAACCAATCAACCAAGATCGTGATCTCGCGCTAGCGTTGGCAGGTGCGTGTAATCCAACTCGCGTGGGCGCCACGCCCTTTACCACATGTCAGCCAGTCTTCCATACAGATGCTGACCACTGTTCAGCCGAACTCGTCAGTTTGCGGTGATATATTATTCGGTCCATGGGTTATGGCGACGTTTGCGTTCCGCTGTGGCGCGTTTAGGGGCCAACAGCGAAGCACGCGCATTTCCGTGGCAGCTCGATCTTGCAAGTGCCGTTTCGCGATGCGAACACCTCGAAAATTGAAAGAGTGGAGGTTACTGTCTCTGCACGAAGTGGACCATGTGCACTGTCAAACTCGGAGTTTCAGTGAATAGACTAGACTGTCGAAGCTACTGGCGAAGGTTGCCAGCTCCAACACCCAAACATGTCCAAACGAGTCGATAGCTCAATATTTCTAACCGCAAGATACATAGATGCATTAAATTGTGGAGTTCATGACAGTGTGGACATGGTCAGACGATATCATCATCTCGACACCATACTTCTTCGCAGCCCAGCAGTTCTATCATGGGAGGTTGTCAATTTTGAAGGAAACAACGTCCGGGCAAATCAATCCCGCACGTTTTTGAAGACTTCGAAGATCAGACACACTAAATTTCATAGTACAACACGTTCCTTCTTCTTTCGGAAACTCCTGTCACTTCACGATATTGCGAGCGAGTCACAGGTGAAACTTGCAAGCATCAGTCAACCATGGAAGGCAATACTGTTTACGTGCGAACAAAACGAGGGCAAAAACACCAGGTTTGAATCACTGTTGCTGATGCGACAGTATCTATAGTCACTGACAGTCGTCTTTCTGACGCCGTAAATATTCGCGCATCGCTTTGAACATGACTGAGGATAAGAAAGATGCTACTACAGTGGTGTTGGCAGGAGTACCACAGTACATTCTGGATCACGGTATGTGTGAAAGAATCACTGCCAATCTAACAAGTGCTCAAGTTTGGC
This sequence comes from Cucurbitaria berberidis CBS 394.84, assembly GCF_010015615.1. NCBI lineage: Eukaryota > Fungi > Ascomycota > Dothideomycetes > Pleosporales > Cucurbitariaceae > Cucurbitaria > Cucurbitaria berberidis. The sequence goes on along the minus strand of NW_024468936.1, from coordinate 4,757,599 downwards.
ACTCACCAATACTCCTTCTCATTGGCATCTTTCGTTTGCTCTTTTCCATCAAACCACTGACTATCTATCAAAGCACCACTTCTCCACCTCTTCTCTCGCGATCCGTACCAGCCGTCCTCTATAGCTGCACAGCTCATCAACACCCACCCAGAAGTCGACTTCAAGCCCGTCTCAATACCATCTCCACCCCTTTCTCTTGACAACCTCGATCAGCTAAATTCCATCGGGGCAAACGGCGGCAGTGATGTCTACCTGACCAGCAACGACGACATCACGACTGATCCGAAGTGGTTGAAAGGAGTCGAGACAGATGCCAACGGAGGAACCGGTGAGGAGAAGACAGGTGTGATCGTTGTAGTAGATAAAGGAGATGGAATAGTGGATGCATTTTACTTCTACTTCTTCGCGTTTAACTGGGGTGGCGTTGTGTTGGAGAAACAGCTCGGTGCGTTATTATCCCTTTCTCACCCGTGGGAAATGACGAACCCGCTAGTTAGCTAACAGAGACGTGTAGGCGACCACGTTGGAGACTGGGAACATAACATGATTCGCTTCAAGAACGGGGTGCCTAAAGCTGTATGGTTATCACAGCATTCCAACGGCGAAGCATACACTTTCTCTTGCTTGAAGAAAGATAGCTCTGGGAAACGGGTACGCTACACACCCCCCTCGTCTCTTCTACCATTTTCTCTTTCTATTATACACACTAACGCTTTTACCCTCTACGAATGATAGCCTATCCTCTACATAGCAAACGGCTCTCACGCAATCTACCCCACGCCCGGAACTCACGACCACACACTTCCAAACCTTAACCTCCCTGTGCCTTTTCTCCTCGTGGACGAAACAGACGACGGGCCGCTGTACGATCCGACCTTGACTTCCTACGCGTACTCGTACACCACCCCTTCATCTACTCCTTCTTCTACCTCAAACTCCCTCCCTCCCGCAGGAACGTTCACAGCCTACGCCTCATCTGCATCTACGCCGGTGCCCGTATCCTTCCTCTCCTTCCGCGGCCGATGGGGCGACGCAGAGTATCCTGCTTCCGACCCCCGGCAGAAAGGCAAGGGGCTTTTTGGGTTCAAGAAATACGTTGGTGGGCCGACGGGCGTGTTGGATAAGCAGCTGGGGAGGAAGGAGGTTTGGCCGGAGAATGACTTTAGTAAAGGGCAGAGAATAAGGACGGGGTTGGGGGTAGGTGGGTGGACGGCCAAGTTGGGGTTTTTGAGATACTTTGGGAAGGGGGCGTTGAAGAAGAGGAAGGGGGAGAAGAGGGTTAGGGTTAGTGGGGAGGTAGTAGGGTAGATGGCGTTGGGAGGGCTACAGGATTTAATCCAAACGGAGAGAGGAACTCAGATGTAAACTTGGAGAAATGCAGTATAATGGTCGGTTCTTCGGGCTCGAATTCGGTGGTCTTGTGGACGTCGTGTGTAGCTTTCTTTAATTGCCGACATAATGTGTTCTGATACAATCTATCTCCAGTATCTCAGTGGCCGCACGAACTTGTCGTCCTCAAATACTGCGCGCACATCGTCAACTTTGCTCTTGTCACTCGTCCCTAAAGCTACACCGAGCGAGAGGTCGACCAATCCCCCTGTCGGTGGGGAAAACTGTCGTAACCGCACCCCGCTCTCAGCGAAAATTTCCGCCGTCTTGGTATCGACCATATAGCCTTGGTTGTAGACGACTTCGCTTATGCCAACTTGAGCGATTTTGACACTGCAGGTCAGGCATGGGCAGGTGTTGCAGTACAGGGTGGCATTCTCGCCGATGCGATCGCGGCCCGCTTCGAGGAGGGCGTTTTCTTCGGCGTGGAGACAAAGACAGGTAGAGAGGCCGGCGCCGCCTTTTGCAGCATTGTTGCAGCGAGGGCCTAATTTGGTAAGCGGAGTCAATAGAAGGGGTGAAGGGATCACATACATCCACCTTCGTTGCAATTGGTCATGCCTCGCGGTGTACCGTTGTAGCCTGTGCTGATTACACGCTTTCCGCGGACTATGCAACAGCCAACCCTCCTCTTCATGCAATTGCTCCTGTGCGCTGCCAAATCTGCCAACTGCATAAAGTATTGGTCCCAACTCGGGCGCAGGCGCGCTTCGTTGGTGAGGTCTAGTGAGCGTATGGCATCGCGTAACGAGGCGATGGATGTGGATGAGTTCAACAACTTCAGCTGTGCGCGTTGGAACAAGGCGCTAAGGCCAGTGCCGGGTGCGAACAAGTGTGCGTCGTTGCGCAGAACGAAGTCCTCGAGCGTAGGCGGAGTGAGTTGGTTCGCAGCACAGCGGTCTTTAAATCGCTGCCATCGTACGCTCACGGGCGCGTCTACGCTAACGAGAAGGAAGAATGGCCGTCTCAGCAGTGCATCGACTACTTTGTCATCCCATATGTCTGTTGTGACCCATCGCTCTCTCCATCTCAGTGTGACAAAGTCGAGTAAAGCATCAACATCAGGAAACGTGTGTTGCGACTCGGTGGGGCCCGGCTCAGCAGAAGGGACATGTGCGTCGGACGCTGATTTCTCTACTGCCGGTGTCGCAACAGCTCGTGCTAAACGTATCCGTGTGAAGTTGTGCTCCTCAACGAGATAGGAGGCTATCGAGGACTTGCCGGCGCATATTCCTGGGTGGCGTCAGCAGGTGTTGGGGGTTGTTGGCGACGTTCTTGCCTCCGCACACGCCGATAAGCATGACGACCAAGTAGCTTTGGTGAGAGTGTGTGACTTGACGAAAGACGCTGAATACATGAATACATACAGAGAGCGGGAGCTGGTGTTGCTAGCGCCTTGTGCCGCTGCAGGAACGCGGAACGGAAGGTGGAACTCGTGCCCCACCTGATGGCATGGGATGACATAGGCGGGGTGTGAGACGAGAGCTGCCTTCAGCACAAGACATTCACTATGCTGCGTGCCTGACCAACACTCTCACGTGCACAACTCTCCAGACCAGCGCCTGTGACTCCCGTATTTACCGCTCTCAGCCTCCATGCTAGTACTTTGCTAGGCACCGGCGAACCTCAGTAGTAGCACCATCCCCATCATCATCTCGGGTACCCCGCCCTCACCCTCAGCATCACAATGGCCATGCTCAGGTTCGCGCCGTGGCAAAGCGACGTCGACGTACAGTTCTATGCAGCGCTTGCACATATCAAAATCAACCATGACAAGCTCGACGACTCGGCGCGTAAGGTACTCGGACTGTACGAGGTGCGAGCAGGAGACCACTCTTCGCGCTCCATGCGCATTCAGATCCATCCCAACGCGCTGACATCGGACGAGTATGTAGACTTCTAGCGCCTGAAGTAGACCGAAGTCGCTAACAAGACACATTTGCAGCGCTCCACCAACGTACTGCCGCGCTGAAGGTATCATCAAGAACTGCAACACCATAGAAGACTACAAGAATCTCGATCGCACAGCTATACTCGAAAGATGCGCGCAAACAGTACGTTCTGCTAATGGAACACTAAGACGCACTCTTTGACACACCCTAGATATGGGAAGCGATACACGACGGCTCCATCTACGAATGCCCCTCCCTCCTCTCCTCCTTCACGGCCATCATCTTCGCCAATCTCAAAAAGTACAAGTTCACCTACCACTTCGGCTTCCCCGCGATACAGTCAGACCCACAGTGGAAACAAGTAGGACAGGCAAGCAGGCTGCAGGCGAGAGAGACCACATACCTCGTAGACGCGGTACAGACATGGAGATACAGCTCAGACGTCCGTCAAAGAGGCTTCTTCCTGGCAAAACGCGTGCGCGGAGGAGGCGACCCCGACGAACGACCGAAGACACCCGTTACACCTTTGGAAGAGTTTGGATATACGTGGGCCATCGCTAAGCTCGCAGCGTACGAGAAGGGCTTCTTCAGTGATGTGGACAAAGATGATCGCTTCATTTGTTTCGCGGATCCTTCAACATACGACGAGAACCCTGGGTGGCCACTAAGGAATCTGCTCATACTCATACGGCATCGATGGCACCTGAACGAAGCCCAGATCCTGTCCTATCGTGATACCCACTTGCGACGGGACCAACCGAATTCCCTAATCCTGCAGCTACGATCAGACCCCACCCCAGATGCGGCATCCACATCTTCAGATGAGCCTGACACCCGTCCCCGGACTCCAAAACTACCCAAGGTGACGGGCTGGGAACGAACAGAGGCCGGAAAACTAACCTCCCGAAATGTCGACCTTTCTGAGTACATGGACGAGCGCAAACTAGCCGATCAGGCAGTGGACCTCAACCTCAAGCTCATCAAGTGGCGCATCGCACCCACTATCGACCTAGACGTAATCAAGAACTGTAAATGCCTACTGCTTGGCGCGGGTACATTGGGTACCTACGTATCGCGAACATTGATGGGCTGGGGCGTGCGCAAGATCACATTTATCGACAATGCTACAGTCAGTTTTTCGAATCCCGTGCGGCAGCCTTTGTTCGATTTCAAAGACTGTCTCCAAGGTGGCGCGAAGAAGGCTGAAAGGGCTGCCGAAGCGTTGGAAGAGATTTACCCAGGTGTGGACGCGACGGGTCATGTAATGGAGGTCCCTATGCTTGGCCACCCGATGACGGATAGTGCGAAGACGAAGGCAGATTTCGATAAGTTGAAGAAGCTAGTCAACGAACATGACGCTATTTTCCTGCTCATGGACACAAGGGAGAGCAGATGGTTGCCGACAGTCATGGGCAAGGCTGCAGGAAAGATTGTTCTCAACGCTGCTCTAGGGTTCGACACCTATGTTATCATGCGGCATGGCTTGAAAACCACGCGAGCTGATGAAGTGGAATTGGGGTGTTACTTTTGCAACGATGTTGTAGCACCCGCAGATGTAAGTCGTACTCTATACCCACGTACGAACGGTACACCTACGAACGGTAGCTAACAACAATGCACAGTCCCTTAGTAACGCAACCCTCGATCAACAGTGCACAGTAACCCGCCCCGGAGTCGCACCTCTCGCCTCCAGCTTACTCGTCGAGCTGCTCGTTAGCATACTTCAACACCCGTCAAAATCCCGCGCACCACCTCCCTCACACCAACAACAACAAAGAGACCCACCATCTCCTTCCCACCCATCCTTACCAGCACCCTTCCAGCACCCCCTCGGTATAATCCCCCACACAATCCGCGGCTACCTTTCCACCTTCTCCAATCTCCAAGTCGAAGGCACACCCTACGACTGCTGCTCAGCGTGTAGCGACAAAGTGATTGCATGCTACGAGGCGGATCCGTGGGATTTCGTGCAAAGGGCGCTTAACGAGAGGGGGTGGGTCGAGGAGATGAGCGGGTTGAAGGAGGTGCAGCGGAGAGCGGATGAGGCGGCTGCTGATGTCGACTGGGACGAAGAGGATGAAGGGGGTTTGGATGAGGAGGGGGAGATGCTGTAGAACACATCGTTGCTGAAGAGGTTTTGGTATCCTTTCCATTGATATTGGGTTTGGTTTCCAGCGTTTTCGTCTAGGTTCTTTACCGTCATTTTTAGTGCAAGACTATTGTGCTTTGCGGTTTGGTATTTTTCTTCTTTCTTTGTCCACTTTGAATTTCTCCCATGTTGATGCAAGATCTTCAACAATCTTCAGCTTCTCCTATTGCCGCATTCAGAGGAGAGAAAGCTCTAGAACATACTAGGATAAAAATACCTTCAACCTTGCTTCTATTTTTCTTTTTGCGGTCGGCGGCCGTTGCTCGCTCCTGCTGTTTGCGAAATACATGACGTATCGTTTTGTCGTTGGCCGCGAACCTCGAACTCAATCACCAGTCTTATATTCCCCCATCGTCTATTTTTCCTTGAATTCTAGCTAGCTAAACGTTGAGAGACGTCTAAAAAATCGTTGTTTGTTGCAGTCGCGCAGCTACGTTCAGTCGCAGCTTTCTCTCGCGAACAAAGAATCAAGATCTATATGATAATATCAAGCCAATGTTGTCTTTTGAATTTGAAAACCAGTGCAGTTTAATGAATGTTGCCTAGAGATTCTGCATCATCGATTTATCATTCCGTAGAGATGATCCGAAGATCATGTTCAGCCGCAGCTGAGTCAAGGAGTCTGCATGTAGGTTTTCTAGTTGGGCAAATGATCTTGCTTTCTTTCCCCGGTGAGTTGTAAGCCCCCATTATCGCTGTATGGCCGGCTAATCTGCTCTTTACCAATGGTTTGCTGGGAAGGACGGTGGGCTTTTCTCAAACTTTGACCGAGCTTACTGATCCGCGACGACGTACCTTAGCGCAGACTTGCAGCAAAATCAAGGCCGTATCACAGATCTAGACAACGCCGTGTGCGCCTGTCAGCCGCATTTTTAGTTGTGTCACTGCAAGTATGGCTTGTATCTCACATTCCGCACATACAAACTCATCATGCTTCTACACCCTCGCCCGAGACGACCCATTTCCACGACAAACAAATACTCGCGAATCTATGCTGCACTTGAAACCCCCCAGACATGCCAATTGCATCACACAAATCGATTCCAGAGGCTCACAAAGCAGTGTCCACGATTGAAGCGGACGCGAACTCGTTGTCGGAAATTCCACTTCTGGATAGAGTGGTTCCTCTAGATCGAACGCAGCGTACGGTAGAAGTGAACGAGAAAATTAGAGTCGGGTCACTATCAAGAAATACATATTCCTCGTGGTACTTCGTCGGTCATGGGGCTGTCGACGCGGTCTTGACTCTTGGTCCGGTCTTCTTCTTCAGTAAGTTCGAACATGTCATGCAAGTCTCATTGAGTGACTCAAACTGACTCTTTTCAAAGTAATTGCCGGCCTGTGCATTGGGCTCAATGGCAAACCAATCTCGTCGTATGGCAGTGACGTAAAGTCAATCACATTGCTTTCGCCCACCATCTTTCCCATTATCTATGCCGCCATTCTCGGCAAACTACTTCGGCGATTGGGGCTTTACAAGGCGGAGCGTGGCACTACAATCGGAGTAAGCGCTTCATCAAGTCAAGATAATGGTCTCATCAGGCTGACTTTTACCAGGTTTTGGAGCGACTCATAGGCTGCCAGTCCATATTCTCGACCTTGGAGAGGCAAGTCGGTCTCCGGCGTGTCGACTTTCTAGGTTGCTCCGTTCTACTAGCTTGGCTGCTTTCACCACTAGGCGGTCAAGCCTCGCTGCGGCTCTTAACGACTGAACCACAAGTGAATACCTTCAACTCGACAATACTCTACTACTCCATTGAAAAATACGCCAACGCAACGGCACTCTTTCGCAAGCCAGGCAATGGATCAGCTTCGCCCTTCTTTGCTCCTCTCTTCATGACTGCTATACAGACTTCGCGACACCGACTAGGGAATCCTATGGACTTATTTGGCAAGGTTAAAATTCCAGATATCAATGCCCTGAACACGTATTCCACCGAGGTAGCAGACTATGATTGGCATCAAGTCATAAATGACACGGACGTCCGCTACACATCCGTCTTCGGTATTCCCATTGCTGGAGTGCCTGAGACGGGCAACGCATCCTTCAATCTTGTAACGCACTACTGGAATATCAATTGTACCTCCAATAACAGAGGTGCCCTTTCCAGCCCATGGCAATGGGAATTTCCAAATACAACCACCCTAGGAGACGCCATCAAACCTCGAAGCCCCTCATTTGACTTGATCGTCAACGAAAAAAACAGTACTAAGGCTGAGGTCTTCTTTGTATACCAATCAAGAAGAGATTCAAACCTCACTACACGCAGTGTGGTCTCCATCCCATGCATTGCCGCACCCGTCGTTGTCGAATCGAAAGTCTCTTGCTACGACAAGTCCTGCAGCGTCCGAGCAATACGCAATGTTGACCGAGGGGGCAGCGACCTTTGGCATGGCATCACGCCACTCTCCATCTTCAAAGCAATAGCCGACCAGATGCCCGGCGTAGATGTCAGCACCACGCAGGAAATCGAGTTTGGGAACGAGCTAATTGAGCGGTGGATACTGGATCCCAACCTAGACCCCGAAGCCTTCGCCGACTGGATCGACCTGTCGCTCCTCGACATATCCTATTTCAATAGGAATCTGCAGATAGCAATCAACACGTTCTGGGACTTCACAATCGGCAATGTGGTGCGCATGGATGGCCTCACGAAAGAGAGCGCTATCGTCTCGGAACGCACGTGGAATACAACAACTATGCTTGTGGCCGAGTACAAAGGCTTGCGTTACGTCTGCCACATCAAACTTGCGGTGTTGACCATGGCTATCTGTCTTGTTCTCTTAATGGCAGCGAATCTCTCGATGATTTTGGGCATTGTAACGCGCACACCGGATATCCTGGGCTTTGTTTCGGTTTCTGCGCGCGATAATCCGTACTTCAAAGGACGTGTTTCGTCTCATCTCAGCGGCTTGGAGACTGCCCGTGCTTTGCGAGATGTTCGTGTGAGAGTTGGAGACGTGCAGAGCGAAGCAGATGTTGGACATGTTGCGTTGGCAACGATGGATGCCAATCCAGGGCGTTTGTCGTGGACACGGCTGTATGATTGAACAATATATATATGCAATAGATTTTGGGTCCTGGGAATTGTTTTGTGGTTTGACCTGCCACTAACCAGGCCTTTTGAGAATTTAGCCCAAGTCATCAATCCAATTTAGTTCACTTTTAATCACTGTAAAGGAAAATCGTGTGATACTCAATTCTCACCCGACATACTAGTAGCCTTCCTAACACTGCTACTAGAAAAACCCGTGCTGAACTTTCCCACACCCTACCAGCTTCCTAACGCTCAACAATCCTAACAGACAGCTGCTCTGGCCGCCTTACATGCAACAGCAACGGCTCCGCACACGAATCCCGCAAAACACTCAACACCCTCTGCCTTGCTTTCTCCTCCCTCTTTCCCTCTTGCTCGCGTTCATCTACAACAGTCTCCACCCTCACTCTCCTCAAAACCGAAGCCAACACAGCAGTAAACTCAACCTGACTAAATTTCATACCAGGACAAATCCTCGGTCCAGAGCCCCAGGCATAGAATCCAGATTCAGAAGTAGGATGCATGAGTTTCTCGGCAGCTAGGGAGGAGGCAGTCGGGGATGTATGTATCCAGCGCTTTGGGTTCCAGAGTTTGGGGTTGGAGAAGTGAGCTGCGGATGTGTGGGATGCCCAGGAGTTCAGCATCAGTTGTGTGTTTGGCGGGAGGGTGATTGTGGCAGGTGAATTGGCTGAGGAGGAAGTAGAGTTGTGGCTGGAGATGGGTATGTCGAGATTAGGCGTCGCTGGTGCCCGAGGGAGGGGTGGACTTGGGCCGTAGAGGCGGAGGGTTTCATACTACATGTGTGATTAGCTTATAGACTTACCTCGGTTTATTTAAGAATAGAAGAGTGGAATCACCATGACTGCCATTACCCGCTTTAGCATCGGGAAGACTCTAGAGTATTCCAATTCTGTTGCATTGCTCAGCACTTCATCCAACTCCTCGACAACCCAGCTTTGCACTTCAGGATTCACTGCTAGTAATGCCAGAGCATATGAGAGCGTAATAGCGGTCGATTCTAGGCCTCCGACTGTGAAGATGAAGATGTTGCCTCTTAGTTCTATATCGGATAAACGGGTTTTTGTCTGAGTCCCATTACTCTTCGCTTCATCACTTGCCCTGATCAAGGTACTAATCAAGTTCAGATGACTCCTTGTCTCCTCGCTCGCCGCTGTTTTCTCGCGCTCTCTCGCAACAATCTCATCCATGTACTGGCTAAATTCGCTCATAGCTAGCAGAAGCTTCTTGACACTGGCAGGAAGTAGAAGCTGCAGGCCGGATGATTTTAGCCATGGCATGATGCCCTCTAGCGCTGGCGAGATGGATGTGCTCATCACAGTCACCAGCGAATCTCTTAACGACAAGGCATGTCCCGAGGTCGGCTTGTTGACTTGATGATTCTCAAATGCGACGGAGGAGATGACATTCAAGGCCAGTGTACTTGTATCTTTTATCATGCTGGTGGTCTCTGTGTTGGACGATGAGAGCCATTTGGCAAGCAGGACTTCTGATTGCTGGAGTGCCTCACCCCAGACGATGGTCGAAGCACGCTCACTGAAGCAAGGCGCGGTGAGTTTGCGGTGGCGGGTCCAGTCATCGCCATTAGACTAAATGATATCAGCGGTATCCAGATATCCACAATTTCCCAGATGGAATACTCACCGTATCTACATTCTGTCCAAACGTACCCAGAATCTCTATTCTCGTGGATTAGCTCACGACATCTCAATATTCCCTGATACTACCCACCATTCACGTTATCGGGCTTCACAAAGTCCCTCCACTTCCGCAACACATGCTCGATTGTCTTGGGATCGCTTGTGCACAGAACATTATGGCCCGGGGAAACAACGATGAAGCAACTTCCCAACTCTCGATGCAGCTTATCGTCATCGTGCCAGGCACAGGTCCAATCGATAGCCCTAAACCAGCGAAATCGTCGCAGGACGGGTCCAAGTAGTGTGGTAGCCAGTTGCCATTGTGGGGTGTACGGCGTGAGCGGGCAGATTATGAGGCGTAGGCCGGTCTTGCGGGCAGAGTGGTAGAGGCGGTAGAGGCGGTAGAAATAGTATGTCACGAGATGGGCAAGGTAGAGGTTGACAAGAAGAAGCAAAGCCATAGTCAGCCCGCATCAGCTGAGCCCAAACGACCTCGTAAGACGATTATGCGTGTATGAGCAGTTCAAGCATAAAAGCGGCGATATATTCAAGTTAAAGGAGCCGAAGATGATGCAACTAGTAGAAGCTGTGTACAGCGGTGCAAAACGATGCGTGTAGAAAGCTGAAGGTGCAGCTGGTGGCGGGGCTGCATGCTGATTATGGGAGCAGCGTCTTGAAAGCTCCAAACCAAACGACTTCTGCGACCACAGGAAACACTTCACGCATAATGATATCAGTATTTTCGAAAAAGAGACAACATACACTACAGGGACATTACCATAATCTACAAACTGTAGAACGATACGTGCGATGCAGTGTAATAGGCAGTCCGTTTACATCGTCCTAAGAAACACCAAAAAAAGGCAAAGCAAATAGTCAAAAAACTAATATCTCACCCTATACTCACCACAAACAAACTAACACTTCTCTATTCCATCCATCTAATAATTTCCCTCATTCCATCCACGTGACCCATCCACATCCTACTACCATTCATTCAAACTCCATCCTACCTTACCCCAAAAAACCCCTAACCTCACCCTCGTACCAACCCCAGACCTGAAACCAAAAGCACCATTCCAAGCCTCATCACGCAACGCAGCGGCAGGCAGGCATGCACGCCTCTCCCCCACCCCCTCCAATGCAAGGCAAAAAAAGCATAAACGCACAGATGGTGTGCGTGTGCGTGTGTCAAAACATTATGCAGAGTCGATCACTTGCCTACAGTGTACCCACGAGCTGTGTGATGGATGCATGTACATTACTCGGCAGGAGAAGTGAGACACAGAGACAGGTACAAGGCACGGGGTAGAGGAGAGACGGGGGGATGAGACGTTGAGTGTTTGATCGGCGCGTGTGTTCGCAGGAGGTTTGCAGGAGCAGGAGCAGGAGTAGGAGCAGCAGGTGTTTCGTTTCTTGTTTGGCTGGGTCAGGGGGGTTTTGCTGGGCGTGATGGGTTCAGGGTTTGGGGCTTAGCCTTGCTTTGCTTTTTGGTGCTTCGTGACTGACTCGGGGTGGGTTGTTAGTAGTAGTATGGCGTGCGGACTGAAGGGGGGGAAATACACGCAGGCGCAAGGTTGGGCTTGAGCGAGGCGCGATATTCACGTCTACGCTGGAAGTTGAAAAGTGGCCTGGAGATGTGGGTTGACGCTGACTGAGTGGTGATAGATGGGGCCCTCCTGCGAACCAATGTTCGCAGCAGCAGCCGAGGTATCGCTCATGCATACCCGTTGAAGCACGCCGATGACTGGGATGAGCGAACGAACGAGCCATCAAAAGCCCTACGCACCACCCCCAGCATTCGAATACGAAACTGAAGCACTTCGGACTGATAGAAGCGGGGTTCAGCACAAGGACGACGATGTCGCGATGTTGAAGCCGACACACAAGGTCCCGAGGTAGGAGCGAAGCGGAAAGCCTCGCAAACAAGACGGCAGTCGCCGGTCGGCACGGCATCCCCATCCTCGAAAGCCAAGAACCCTATTCATCAAACCTCGACATTATTACCGTCAGAAAACAGAAACTATCGATCTTCTAAACCCACAGCAGTATCCTGGTCGCGGCTTTCCTCGGCCCGCCGACGTGCAGAGATTTTCCTACCTTCCTAACCTATACTTCCCAACCACCTCGTTCGGGTCAAGGATGGCTGGTCGGCGCACGTTGCTCTTTCAGTAGCTTCGGATATAGCTACAAGAGGGAGAGGAAAGTGGAGGCGAGGTCTAGAGCGACTAGGGTTGACGCGTGTCGTAATGGGGATTAACAGACTTTTTGGCGCTCAGGTAGTGTGGAGAGTGGCGTCCTTCGTTTTTATGTTCGGTGCATAGTACGATGGTGGATACACAAATGATAATAATAATAAGCCAGAGGAAGCTTGGCGTGAGCGATTCTGAAGTCATCATTCTATTGCTGAGCCACAGTCTAGACTAGACTAGACTAGACTAGACTAGGGATGCAGCCCTCGAGGAAAAGTGGATCAGGGTGTATTGCGCGCAGCCATCCATCCTACGGAGTTGAGGCGCGGGCGGAAGTTCAACAATTAACTTCCCATATTGAAGGATTCAAGCGATATTGTCAGGACGGAGCGGCCCAATAGTCCAAGGGATTTATCCAGCCGCCCGCTACCGATGTCTCGGGATGTCATGTTTTTTTGCTCTCTAGCGAGCGAAAGTGTTACGGAAGGGCGACCCTGGAGATGGCAGTTCATTAGCTAGATAGTACAATAGCGCCTGGAAAGGTCCTTATCGCGTCGCCTGTTGCCCGAAGAAAGTATGTCTTTTGGATAAAAGAATCTTTCTTCGACTCTACCGGCGCGTGTGTATGCCAATATCAAGCATTCAGCTATGCGAGGCTATGAAACGCCGCATCCTGTAGTTGCATACGGGGTCCATGTGATCCGGGAAGCTGGATTTGACATTGAAGTTATCCAGGCAAAAGTCGCGGCAGGCTGAATGCGCACATGGGTACATGCATCCCCGTTCTGCCATCGATGTGTATAGCTGCGCTGAGACCTTTCTTAGAACGCATGTTCGAGCAAAGGGACCAGCCTGATGCAGAAGTTGAAACGCCGGACTACTATGCTACAAAAGACAGACTTTACCCTGGCACTCGAAGCCAAATGCACTGTTGGTGGTGGTGGCCTGTCAACGTAATCATGGATGTCGCTTCACACCATCTCGCAGGCTGCCGTGTAACCACAAGCATCGAAAGCGGGACACACAAAACGCACGTAGCTATGTCGTGCGTAGCACGCAGAGGCGGTAGCGAATGCGCATCGATGGCTGGCGGCTCTGCGCGAGCTGGCCACCTGCTTTTGCGGCCGCCGTCAAGATGCTGCACGGCAGCGAGCGTCGATCAGCGTCTTCAAGACATTTTTGCTTTCTGACACATAGAAGCGGGTGGGTGGCCTTTTGCTGCCGGTACTTGAAGCTCATCACAGCACCCAAAGGGAGGGATCTGTGAGGGTGCGGCGCAGCGGGGCAGAATAACCGTCTTACCCAACCCTAGCTCGTCATAGATCCCGTATATTGCTCCATCCCTACACCCTCGGACAGTATTGATAGACTAGATGAAGCAAGAATAGAAGAGCGGTGAGCCATCCACGACTGGGGGGTTGTTGACGGCAAAACGGGTAGAAGTTTCAACCGAACAATGACCCCCTCACTTGGATTGTATCGCTGAAAGTCTGTTGAGAACATGGAAGAGCATCTGGAGTTCAGTCCAAGGGAACGCTAGAGAATGGGCTGCAGCTAGCGACTTGTCCACAGAGCATGAGGAAAGATGACAAGCAAAGTGGGGCTGAAGTCCGTAGCAGTAAAGCAAGACCGGTGAGTGCGAGCCATGATCCCAAGCCACGCGCCAATCACGAGTTGACTCCCCACCTCACGACCTGTGTCGGGATGCAAGGAGCGGCCGTGGCGTGCGCGCCCCAGCAAGACCCCGATAACGGCTCCGCTGGCTTCCTGACGTGGCCAGCCTTGATTGGCAGACGGACGCCTATCTGATGGCGTCGACGAGGATACGATGTTGATCAATATGGCCTCGGTGGTGCTCAAGAAGAGCACTCGTGAGAGAGAGGAGAGATATGGAAAAGATGTGAAACGCAAAGGATGGCACATGGAATTGTGCTCTTCATTTAGAGAGGTCAAAGTGTCGTGTGTGCGACTGCATGTATGTAATGCGTAGCTCGCAGCAGTTCGCAACGCTGGTCATGCTCCTCGAATCCTGGACGGGATGGAAGGAGGGGGCGGGCTTGGCTGATATCGAGCAGGGATACCCTATATATCACCCAGCTGCAGGCGCGGGTGGGTGCAGCTCGAACCTGTCCAATCGACGTGCAGCCTTCGTCCAAGCTTGCCCGTGTTGCGGGATTGCCTCACAGCTGCAGGAACGCTTGTCGGCATGTTGATTGACGGGGCAGTTTGCAGCTGGTCGAAAGCGTGTGGTTGACCAAAACGTTCGAGTTTCTAGAACTCGACTCGATGATCCTCTTGCTTGAAATTCGAAACTCTCCAATACGGAATGGAGGAGATGCCCACAACTACGCTGCCAGGCGGGTCAAGGGCCAACGGCATCCTGATCTGGAGCAGCGTAGCCGAATGCGCCTAGGCTAGGGTTTCCCGGTTCTAGATGGGCCGTTCTTGTCGGTTGGACAAGAATGCACACAGACCCCACTGCGTGGCCACTTCACGAGAACATTGTGCTCGAGGAGCAAAGGCTGATACAAGACCAGGCGCCCTTTCAAGATACCCTGCTTGCCCGATAGCTGAGAACAAGGCCGGCCGTCATGTGCTGAGAGAGGGCCCGTCATGACCAGCGTTTTACCCGTGCACGTCTCGAGGGGTGCAGATCCGTCTTGATTCTGACAGCGGTGATATTGCCATTCCTACGTTGCTACTAGTCGTGGATTCAGCAAGTTGCATGTAGATACGGGCGCGGGCCTTTCTCCACGATCCGCTCCCACATCGCGCCGGCTGCGCTGCACGTTTATTTCCACCTGTGCATATTTGCTAGACACCTTGGCCCACGCGGCGACCGTGTGACTGAGCCTGGGTGAGGGGACGTCTGGCACCGATCCTCGACATCAGTTTGCACACAGGGTGATACTATGCGGGCCGCTTGAGGCCTGTAACTCTACCTACTACCTCCTGTGTACTTCGCGTGTCTGTAGTGTACGACCGGACTGTAATCGACTACCTGGCCTTGCAGCTTCGATGGGCCCCCCTCCGGTCTAGATTAGGTTCAACGGATGATGCGACTTGCTCCGGCGTGGCCCTCATCTCATGCCGTCAGTGATGGTACACGTGTAAGAGAGTTTGCTGCTCAGGGCAAGTCTTGGCCATGTCTTGCGAAAAGGCCATGGCATGGAGGAGGGATTGGTTGTGAAGGGAATGAGCATGGCTTCACAGCTAGCAGGGGGGAATCGAATAGGATGCGAACAGTTGGTTTGGCGCCTGGGGCGGCGAGCTGATGCTGATGTGGGATGGGATGGGAAGGCTGGCATGTCATCATCGCCTCCCTTCTCCCAGAGTCTGAGGCTGTCACCGTTCGCATGGATGGCGCATGGTGGAGCCGGACTCTCCCGTGCCTTGTACGGATCTCGTGATCATGGTGACCATTGAATCAAGTCCGAGCCATACGACAGACATGGACGGGACGGCGATAACGGCGCCAGTCGATAGTACGCCGTATGGCAGAGCGTGTTTCAGCAGGCCGGAAAAGAATGCGCTTGTGCGGTTGCACTACGCTCGATCCAAGGTACTGGGTCCATTGGATTCCGACAGCGAGACAGCGACCATTGTCTGAATATTGGAAGAGGCAGTTTGTGTGCGGGTGCGGGTGGCTGTTGAGGGTGAGGCAAGAAAGCGTGACCTGGCTGGGCCCCCTGCCCCATTGGGCTAAGCCTCGCCAGCGCATCTCCTCACCGCAACTAGCAGGCGTCCTATCAGGCGGCACGGCGGGCACATCCAACACCAGGCCGTGGTACAGTCGGCACGTTTGTCGAGTTGAATTCACTCTGGACTGGACTGGAATTCAGCAGCGAGCGAGAAGTGGGGACCAGACGACGCCGCGGCCCTCTCCATTCTCTAGGTGGTGTGGCTCGTTTAGCCCTCTCGTTGCGAACCCCGCTGACATGACATGGCTGTCGTGCTCTCTCGAGTCTCCACGTTGCACATGCTCGTCGTGCTAGGACCTCGCTTCCTGGCCTAGAGGGGGGTGGATGAAGGAATGAATGGATGGAGGGTCATTGTTGTCGAATTGCCAGTCTCGCGTGGGCGACATGGACGCTGACCTCATGCGTGCTTTCGACTCAACCACGTCCAGGTCATCGGATGGCCAACCAGCTCCCTCAGTCCAACCAGGCGACTCTGAGTAATGCCCGGAAAGCGACTTGGCTCGCACGGCGTACCGTCCGTCTCTCCCGTTCGCTTTCGGGCACATCCCTGCGCGAGTTTGGATGGCGGGCATTTAGCCTGAGCAGGAAATCGCTACGTGTGTTTAGACCAGCTCGAGGCCCGTTTCCAGAGCAGAAAAGATGACGAGCATCATCAGCACAGCACACATGAGCATGCCGCGGCAGTTGGAGACGGTTGCAAAGCATGGCGGCTGGCGGGCCACTCAGCACCTCCAGGCGATCCGATCGTCTGCGGTGGATAGAGTATAGTAGAGGGATGGACAGGAGCAGCCAGACTTTGGCCAGTTCAACAGGGTCTTTGGTTCCCGATCGCTCGCTGGGATGGCTCTGCTTTCCAGCCCACGCTTGTGCTCACGGTTCCCTATCAATTGATGACTAGGTTCTGCCAGCGCTGCGCGTCAAATATCTCCGACAGCTGTGAGTGGCCCCATGCATTCAGCCGTCTTATCCCTATCGGGGCCCCAGCCGATGCCTCAGGAAGCGGCACAGTGTGGTAAAAAAAGGTAGGCGCCCGCTAAGTTTGGAGCGCGACAAGCCTACCAGTGAGCGTGGAGGAGGGGGAGGAGGGAGATGATGAGCGCCATGGAGAGAGAGATGGAGAACAAGGGAGAGAGAGAGAGAGAGAGAGAGAGCGGAGAAGTTGCCATGCCCCCAGAGTCTTTGCAAACCGAGGGGAACATCTGATCTGCTGTGTCTTTGATGCTGTCGTGCGGACACGGGCGCCTGTCGTCAGGTGGCTGGGGGTGGAGTCGTAGGCTCGCTTGGGTGCATATAGTCGTGTGGTGTATAGCGTCTTGCAGGCCTGTCCCTGTCAGACTGCGCCCTTGTCTGCGGCAGCGTCGTCGGTGCATCAGCCCAGGTCAGCATAGGCGTAGACGGGGACTGCTGTTATTCTCGGTCCAGATGGATGTGGATGTGCATGTCTGTGGATGTCTGTGTGTGTGAGTGTGTGTGCTGTGCACCAGGCCGGCCACCCCCATGCCCATGGTGCGCTCACGCTGCCTCTCCCCACCCAGGCCAGCCCGAATTGAATTTAGATTGTGCCCGCGGCGGCTCGTGGGTTGTCTGTGTGGGTGTTTTGCTTGAGCTTCGTCCCCAGAAGATCTCCACCACCCGTCTCTAGGCACAGCAAGCACTGTATCTGCACTGCACTGCACTGTACTGTGCTGTATATACTTATACTGTACAAGCAACTGAGCCTGCATCTTCCGCGCTGGTGTCTGCATTTGCCCGCCGCCGTCCTTGGAGCCGTTTCCTGCGCTGCGAGTCTTCGCGCCGGCCCGCTCTCGCAGCATCGCCATCGTGCCTTTGCAGAGGAGCAGCGCACACGCACACGCAGCACACACCACCCACCACCCACCACACACACACACAAGCGGCAGCCCGTAGCCCGTAGGCCGGTAGTAGCGCACTGACAGTCGACGTAGAGAAAACGCGCCAGAGAGAGAGAGAGAGAGAGCGAGAAAGGCGACCATATCCCGGACGGACTCCTCTGCGGGGCGTGCACTACTTCGCCTGTCTCGGTCAGCCCTCTTAGCTGCGGCCTGCCTGCTGTCCAAAGCCTGCAGGATTCTCTGCAGCATCGCCGACGAGAACGAACGGCTCTCTTGCTGCTCCATACCCACTTTCTTCCCCCCCCCTCCCCTCCCCCAAAGCGACCACTCCAGCATCGTCCTGTCGCGGTTTTGAGCGTCTTTGTTGTCCATTCGTTGTGAATTGGGTCAGTATCCTTTTCCCTCTCTCTCTGCATTTCTCTCTCTCTCCCCCCCCCCTCCCTCTCTCTCTTTTTTTCTCGCTCCCAATCTTGGGGACGCCACACGGCCCGGCGTCACTGTCGTCGTCGTCGCAGCGTTTTCCCGTGCCCTCGCCTATCTATCTGGCCTGTCCTGTCCGGTTGGTCCAGCGGGACTAGCATCAAGAGGTCGCATCCCAACCACCTCCGCCCTCTAAACCTCCGCCTCCCCACCGCAGTCTGCGAAAAAAACCCGCGTGCTGCGCTTTCGTGTCTCTTCTACATCTCATTAGACTGGCGGAGGTTGGTTGCCCGTCAATGCCATTGCATTCTCCTCGTTGTTACTGCTGCACGACCCTCTACTGACGCGTGCATCGCGCAGTTGTTTTTCTTGCCCGCGCCTGCAGCCATCCACTATCGATACAGCTCGGCCCGCACGTTACGAAGCGCAACGACGTTACGACCGCTCTACGAAACGATCCATCTTCACTCGCCCACTAGAAAAAAAAAAGACGGCACATGTTCCTGGCCGTCGCACACGCTCCCACCTATTCTTTTCGGCCGGCCTTTGTCAATTCGTCTCTTTGCGTGTTTTAGCCATTCGCAACAAAAAAGCCTTGTCAACGCCCTGCTTTACGACCGCAACGACATCACGACGTGCTTTTTGCCGCTTCAGCATTGCCTTGCAGCGTTCGACTTCACTTTGACCAGCTTCGCTCGCGCATTGAGCCTCGTGTCCAAGCTGCCCGCCCGCTTTACTACGAAACCTCTCGGTCAGTCCTCTCCTCCATTTCCGCAGCTATATCTCTTTCCTACCCAAACCCCATCTTGAATCGCTCCATCCACTGCATCATCTTGTGCGCGCAAAACCCTCCCTCGGTTCAACTTGATCTGGTTTGCCCCACGTGTCTGGTCGCCTCTCGTTGGCCCCCCGCTGCGATTAACCGATACCACGCTTGCGAAGCAAACAACTGACTTGCGGTCAAGGTGATTCGCCCCATCGCCAGATTTCAACAACAAGCTATATCATCAACAAGTTATCCTTTGTGAGCTTCGTCCGCTTGCCCTCACACAGCAATACGTTCGGCTATCTGTTGATTTGACTCGAGACCTTCCGTGAACATCATCTCGGCGGTTTCGCGCCCAACAACTTCACAAGCCAAAACGTGACAATACCGTAAAGCTGGAGCTCCCATCCATCTCGTCGGTCCACGCCCGCGGCCCAGTCGACACTTGGTACAACTCCCACTACCAGCCCAAGCCTGCAGTGTCGAGCGAGCGACTACCGGCCCTAACCCACATCCAACCCCACACAGGCGCTTCGTCGACTTCCTCGTCGCCTCGAAACAATTCCATCAGCTCTGGTTCCATTGGCAGCGGAAGCGCGGGCTCCAACACGTCCTACGCCGCCTCCATCAACGGCCAGACTGCGGGCTTCAAGACGCCATCCCCGGAGCACACTCCCTCCTCGCTCAGCCGTGACGGTCAGCCATTGAATGCACAGTCGCAGCAGAGCCCTCCTTACGGAACTCAGGACAGCTACGGCTTTGCCCCAGTCGCCTACAACAGCATGAACCAGATGCAATCGTATGCTGACGTGCATTCATCCCACATGTCTGCTGCTACCCAACACGCCCCAGCTTCGGGTCCTCCTTCGGGACTCCCACACTACGCATATCCACCGCATTCCTCCATGATGCAGCCTCAACAACAACAGCAACAGTATGGACCTACCCCGCCTGGATATCCACCATATGGCTATCCCAATGGCGTCCCATCACAGATTCCTGCTTCTTCTTCAATGAACAATGCCTTGGTACCGTCAACCCTGCAGCTTCCCGGTAAGTCGCGACTCTTCAGTTTCTGATGTCTTGATGTTTGCTCATGATTATAATAGCCATGTCATCTGGAGCACCCGCTTCGTCACTACCGGGCGCACAGAGCTATCAGACGCATACCTTTGACCACACTGGACAAGTCGCTCCGCCTGGAATGAAGCCCCGTGTAACCGCCACGCTGTGGGAAGACGAAGGTAGTCTCTGCTTCCAAGTGGAGGCGAAGGGCGTGTGCGTCGCTCGTCGCGAAGGTAGGCCATGTTCCGCCATCTAGTTGTGGCTCAGATCCATGTGCTAATCGTGCTTGTCAGACAATCACATGATCAACGGCACAAAGCTTCTAAACGTGGCTGGAATGACTCGAGGCCGCAGAGACGGCATCCTGAAGAGCGAAAAGACACGTCACGTCGTCAAGATAGGGCCAATGCACCTCAAGGGTGTCTGGTGAGCAAGAACCAACCCAACTGTGCGTTTCCCAAAGTGCTAACAGGACGTAGGATTCCCTTCGAGCGAGCACTGGAGTTTGCAAACAAAGAGAAGATCACAGAGCAGCTCTATCCTCTATTTGTTCATGACATTGGCGCTCTACTGTACCACCCCTCGAATCAGACGAGGGCAAGTGTAGGAGGCGCCGCCATGGCTGCTATAGATCGCAACCGGAGACCTGACCCTATGCAGACTCAGCAGCGATATCTCACTGGGCCAACCGCATCGCAACCGCCGTCTCTTCATCATCACCACTCGATGAGCAACCCAATTGGAGGCGCAATGTCGCAACCCCCACATGCTATTCAACCAAACCCCTCATCTGGACGCCCAGGCCTCGATCGGGCCCATACTTTCCCCACTCCTCCCACAAGCGCGTCAAGCATCATGGGTATGGGTAATCAAGGTAGCTCCTATGAGTGGAATGGTGCCAATGTGCAACATGCTCCTGGCAGCCAGCCCCTCTCCATTGACACGGGTTTGAGCAACACACGGTCCGTTCCCAACACACCTGCAAGCACGCCACCGGGTGCTGTGCAGCAGGGCATCTCTTACGGATCTGCACAGAGTTACGATGGCTCGAGGCCCATGTACTCTGCACCTCCTTCTCAGCCTGGCCAATACGCTCCTCAAGGCCAGCCCATGATTCAATATCGGACTGACGGCGGCCCTTACCCAAAGACGGAAATGGCGCCACCTTCTCGTATTAGCGATGTCACAGATGAGGGTGACGTCAAGCCAGCGGACGGCATGATGCCACAAGGAAATGACCAAGTGTCTGCTCCCGCTGGTGGCGAAGGTGATCATGAGCAGGACCACGAATACACGCATTCCAGCGCCCCGTACAATGGAAACAGGGGTCCGTACGGCTACAATCCTAACGGAGGGCCCGGACCAATACATCCTGAACATGCCCACTTGTCTCCGGAAATGACTGGGTCTCCTCACCAGAATGGCTCTGGACGTGCCACACCGCGAACAACGGCGACTGGCCAACCACAGTGGAACTCAGGATACCCCACTCCCCAACGTCAAGCGCCACCGTCTAGTAACCTGTACACGGTCATGACGGATCCTCGCGGTGCTCCTAATGGCAACGCAGCTCATGACGCTTATCCTGGCCCTGGTGCCGTCTCGCAGTATTCGAACCAAGGGTACCCTCCGACAAACGGAGTGAACGCCAGTGGCAAGCGTGGTCGCGACGAAGAGGACCAAGACCCATATCGTCCAGACAGCGTTCAGGGAGACGATATAGGCGGCCTCAAGAGACGCAAGACCATGGAAGGTGGTGCCGTTGGCCCCACTTATGCCCAAGACCCGTCCCCTGGCATTCAGCGTGCACATACCATGACTGCTCAACGCGCCAGGAGGTAACGGGATTCAATCATTACTAATTCTGCTCGGGTGGTCAGTTGCCGATTCAGAGTTTACACTAGACGGCGGTATAGCCCCTACCTCGAAAGATTTTGCAGCAACTAGCAAGTGTTCTGCCAGGAAACACGCAACATTTTACTACCACATTCTGGACCTTGATCACATCATTATCATAACCGGACCTATCCGAACCGACATGAACCCAACCACACAAACACGACACGATCCGATGCGGACATTCCCTTGTGTCTATATTTCCTTCCATTTCCTGTGTTCTGTTTACACTTCTGCACCTCTGGGCATCATTCACGACTTTAACGACCATCTGCTTCTTCGGACTACCGTTCCGGTTGACCATGTCTTGGACTTTCCTTTTCACGATATACGACTCCTGCATGCGGCATAAGCATATGCAAGTCCCACATGACCTTCTTGCTTATTGTCGCGGGTGCCGGTTCTGTACTTTCTACACGTCTTTTTTGTGACGGCCTTGGAGAGGATTAATGGGAAGCCCACGATTGATTGCCAGTCGCTCTGCCACTCCCCACTACTCTCGCTCGACATATGCCAATCCAACCACCGATAATACGGGACACATACATGTGGCAGTGCGGTCGGCAACGTGAGCAACAAAACGACCCATGGCTCTATTCGAGGTGGACGGCACGCCATGCTTGACGAAAATAAAGGCGCAAACGAATGAGAGGGCTGTTTATGCACTGATGATGTTTGCTCATTTGACGAGCGCCATGCTCGAAGAAAGTTATTATGTCACTGTTTCTACCTGGGCGGCTTGTGCTGGCTGGAAACGAGCATACTGTCAGCCTGCCGGAACCATGTTCAGTATTTTTAGCGGAAATATGGATGGGTTAGTGTTTATTTTGTGGACCCATTTAACGAGCCGGCGATATGGACCTTATAACGATAATGAGGGAAATCAAAAGCTCTTTTTCAATGCCTGCCTTGTGCCATGATAGTGTCGCGTGCTGTGTGTGGTAAAATAGTGTGCAAATGTGAAGAAGTATAGGACGTGACATGCCAACGTACGTAAGCCGGGGAAGCAGGTTGCGACTGCCCCTCGTACGGCCCGACTTGGCAGAGGGCCCCTCGTCGTCATCTGGTAAGCAAAACAAGAGGACCAAACCCAAAGAACGCGCAACTCAAGACGCGGCTGAGCCAGGCAGATACTTTGGCCTCTTCTATATCCTCCCGCGTAGTTCCCTTGCCCCCAAACCTCCGCCAAAGATGAATATCATCAAGCTGCAAAAGTACGTCGCTTGCCCCCCATCTTCTATGCGCATCCGCCGAGTTCCACAGTAGCTAACAGGGCCATTGCGGACAGGAAATACCCCCAGTTCCAGCAGGGCGAGATCTTTGGGCTGCAAGATGCTTTCCGCAAGCTCGACATTGACGACAAGGGCTATCTCGACGAGGCAACGGTCATCAAGGCGACGCAGCAGACGGAGCACCAGCCCTACGATGTGGTGCGACAAGCCCTGAAAGAGGTCGAGCTCGACAGCTCGCGGAGAGTAGAACTCGACGATTATGTGGATGTATGCGACCTCTCTCTCGTAGCAGCTAGTAACTGCCCGGGCATCTGCAACTGACTGCCACAGCTCATCTCCAAGCTACGCCAATCCTCTCCCGCCCAGCAGCGCATGCACACAGGCCCAACCCGCCCTCGAGCTGGCACCGGCGGCACTGGCAGCCTCCCCTCGACCCCTGGGCACGCCTCGAAAGGCAGTGTTGGCGGCGGTGGCGGCAGGATCCAGGTCCAAGGTTCCTCCGCAAACGTTACTCATACCATCAACGAAGATGAGCGAACCGAGTTCACGCGCCATATCAACGCCGTCCTTGCTGGTGACGCAGATATCGGCGACCGCCTGCCCTTTGCGGTCGATACCTTTGAGATGTTCGATGCGTGCAAGGACGGCCTGGTCCTGTCTAAGCTCATCAACGACAGCGTGCCCGATACCATCGATGAGCGTGTGCTGAACAAGCCGGGCAAGAAGATCAAGTCGCTGAACAACTTCCACTTTACCGAGAACAACAACATCGTCATTGAGTCGGCCAAGGGTATTGGTTGCTCGGTCGTCAACATTGGCAGTGGAGATATTATTGAAGTGCGCGAGCATTTGATTCTGGGCTTGATTTGGCAAATCATTCGGAGAGGTCTGTTGGGCAAGATTGATATCAAGCTGCATCCCGAGCTGTACAGGCTTCTAGAAGACGATGAGACACTCGAGCAGTTTCTGCGCCTGCCGCCGGAGCAGATCCTGCTGCGGTGGTTCAACTATCATTTGAAGAATGCCAAGTGGCACAGAACGTGAGGTCCTCCACTTGCGACAATGTTGAGATATCAGGAGCTAATTTTGACAGTGTCACCAACTTCTCAACTGATGTCAAGGATGGAGAAAACTATACTGTTTTGCTCAACCAGCTGGCGCCCGAAACCTGCTCTCGCTCCCCGCTTCAACAGAACGATCTCCTCGAGCGCGCCGAGATGGTGCTTCAGAACGCTGACGCTCTCGACTGCCGCAAATTTCTGACCCCAAAATCTCTCGTAGCTGGCAACCCCAAGCTGAATCTCGCCTTCGTCGCCAACCTTTTCAACACACATCCCTGCCTAGACCCCATCACTGAAGAGGAGAAGGCCGAGATTGAAGACTTTGATGCCGAAGGAGAGCGCGAGGCACGTGTTTTTACCCTTTGGCTCAACTCTCTCGACGTCAAGCCCGTTGTACAGTCATTCTTCGAAGACCTCAAGGACGGCACCGTCCTCCTCCAAGGATACGACAAAGTCATCCCAGGCAGCGTAAACTGGCGCCACGTCAACAAGCCTCGGGAAGGCCAGGAGCTGATGCGCTTCAAGGCTCTGGAGAACACCAATTACGCCGTCGAGCTCGGGAAGCAGGTACAATTCTCGCTCCCCGGTATTCAAGGCGCCGATATTACCGACGGCCAGCGCACCCTGACCCTCGGCCTCGTGTGGCAACTCATGCGAAAGGATATTGTGTCTACTCTGAAGGGCCTCGCACAACGCCTCGGCAAGCGCGAAATCGCCGACGCAGATATGATCAGGTGGGCCAACGACATGGCGCGCAAAGGTGGCAAGAGCACCCAGATCCGGTCATTCAAGGACTCGGGCCTTAGCAATGCTGTCTTCTTGCTTGATGTCTTGGCTGGCATGAAGCCCGCCTACGTTGACTACGACCTGGTAAATGCAGGGCGCAATGAAGACGAGTGCTACCAGAACGCCAAGTTGGCCATCAGTATTGCGCGAAAGATGGGCGCGACCATCTGGCTTGTCCCCGAGGATATTGTCGCGGTACAGAGTAGGCTGATTACAACCTTTATTGGTAGCTTGATGAGTACGCATGAGAAGATGGGTGGGTCGTAGAACTCGAGGGTCCCGACAAACGAGCGGACGGGACGACATGATTTTGCGAGTCGATGAGCGAACGGGTCACGAAAAAGGGTTTCTTTTATTATAGTTTTACACGAAAATTCACAAAGATTGTTCATACCTCGCCGTGTTCAAGTGTCTTTCTTGGTCCATGGAAGTTCCGTTCAAAACCGTTTGACATTCCGTTTCTTCGCAGAGTGATCGAATCATGGACCCTTGAATCTGTGACCATTCCCATTATAGCCCCAAACTCCAACAGCCCCGCGCTAATTCTCGACTAGCGCTCCTCGTCCATTTCCCGACGAAGCCACACATCCCAGCATCCTCAAAACCTCCCCCACTAACGATCAACAAACCACCACCATTCTCTCCATAGAAAGAAAGAAAAAGTACAAAAATGCCAGCCCCCTCCGATCTCCTCTCAGACGCGGATATCAGCCAAGCGTACGAAGATGTGCGCTCTGATAAGTCTGAGACTACGTGGCTTATCTTGAAGGTACGCGCTCTCTCCCCTCCCTTCCACTCCTTGAGGAAGAGGAGAAACACCTTCGGTTGCCATACCGGCGGCGCAGGATATGCTGTCTAGACATGATGTCTACGGGCCTTGACGTGGTTGTTTGTTTGTTTCGACGCTAATGTATGTAGTATGCATCAGCTACATCAGACAGCTTAACGTTAGCCGCGTCGGGAACAGGGGACATTGCTGAGATGACGCAGTCCCTCGGCGAGGAAGCGGCGTACGCCTATGTGCGGATGAAACTGGGTAATGACGAGTACTCGGAACGGGTCAAGTTTGTTTTTGTCATTTGGCAGGGTAGGTTTGATATATATATTTTTTCTTTGATATTTTCTTGTCGGCTATAAGATATATATATATATATATATATATATATATACATGTGTGTGTGGAGTGGTGGTAGGTGTTCTGTAAAGGTTTTTTATGATACTAATATTGGAGCGTAGGGCCCAATACAAAGGTTATGCGCAAGGCGAAGATGAGCTTCCAGAGCGGGCAGGTCAAGCAGGTCATTCGCACGTATGCGGTTGAGATCCAGACGAGCGATACCAAGGAGTTGGAGGCTGAGGCTGTTACGCTCAAGTTGAGGAAAGCTATGGGTGCTAATTGTAAGTTCTCCTCGATCGGTTGATCGTGGCAAGCTGGAGTGGAAGAGTCGTTGCTAACCTTTGTTTCAAGATGATCGGCAAGGTTCGAGCTATTAGCGTATTAATCTGATCTTGTTTGAAGTGACGTCTCGGGATTGAAAATATTACTTATCGACAAATGTGTGAATGAGTTGGTAATTTGTATCGGGTGGTGATGACGACGCCGGACAAGGACAAGTGCTTCTGTCATAATAGCCTGACAGTGGAGTAACCTTGGCTCTATCTTCTTAGTCGAGAGCCTGATCTGAGGAGAGTCTCGAATAGTGAATGAGCCAAACGCCTTGATAGCGGGCAAGTTACTTTTATATTGACTTATAGTACTCCTCTTCGTCATCGCTGTCGTCCTCATAGCTGTCATCCTCACTGTAACCCTCACTGTAATCCTCACTATCATCATCACTATCGTCCTCGCTATTATCCTCACTGTCGTCCTCCCCGCTCTCATACCTATCGTTGTACTCAACTCCATCGTTTTCGTTGTCGTTGTCCTTGTACTTGCCCTTGCCCTCGTCGTCGAAAAGAACATGGCACTCAATTCCTTGACCCTCGCAAACCCTCTTCAATTCCTCCCTAGCCCGCTTATCCTTCCAATACCCCAGAGACCGATGACCCCAAGCCCTCAAATCATACACAAACTCTCTCAACTCCGGCGTCGCTGCTCTCCACTCGGGCTCTCTATCCGTCTCCCAAACAAGCCTGGAGTACTGCATGCTCTCATCCCAATTGGTCACTCCAGGTTGATAGTGTGAACCCTGCCTCCAAGAATCGGCCACTTTCTCGCCGGATAGATACGTTCTGAAAATTTCCATGGCCTCCAGGTCCTCGAAGCGTTGTTGGAAGCGATTGTACATCCACAGATCGTCTGTAATGGTGAGGTGCTGGAGATGCGGAGGTAGGACGTCGGAGAGCTTGGTTATGCGACCTTCGTCGACAACTTCTGCGCCGAAGAGCACCGCAAGCGATACGGAGAGCGACGTGAGAGCGGGGAAGTCGTGCAAGGGGCCTAGGCTTCCTTGTACTATATTTGCCTCCTCCTGCGGCGGGCCGTATTCGTTATTATGGTAAACTTCGTAGCGTATAGTAAGATGCGTAAGCGTGGAGTGGACAGGCTGCAGTGCTTGCCTAATTCCCGAGAGTTCGAGTGGCGCGTTTTCCGTATATTGATAGCAGTCGTATTCGAACGTGTGGAGATTTGGCGTTTGCTTTAGAATTTGCTCGATCATGATTGGGGTGACGGACGATCGTAAGAGGCGCAACGTTGTCAGCTTCTCAGCATTGGGAGGTTCAGGGTCTTCGTCCGATGGAAACCTGAAACTCGGTTTACATTCTCGCCATGAACTGGTGTTCGCTCTATCGTAGAGAAATCCTGTCAGCTCGAGCGTCTCCAAGCTCGGCAGATAAAATAGAAGAAGATATCCAGATCGAAGGATCCTAAAATTTGGTCCCCATATGTGCCCATCCGAAAGGCCTGTAATACGTATGCATGACAATTTGCCAAACAGCGTTCTATCGGCAGTCAACGTAGGTGCAGCCAGATCCAATGAAACTTGATTAAAGAGCTGTCGAAACCAATCGCTCCGCATGAGGAAATCGACTGACACAGAGAGGGACTCCAAAGATGTGCAAGATGCCAAGAGGAGCATCTGGAAGACAGATTGGTCGTTATCCTTCTTCGTCAGCGCTTTTCTCCAGTGCCTTGGGTCATCGAATCGCTGGTTATCGATGATGTCCTTGAATAAATCTTTCTCATCCTTCTGGATCCCGTCACTTGGGGGATACCTGAAATATACATGGCTGGGCTGCTCGTGAATTAAACAGCCCGTTGCGCGGAACTCCAGACTCTTTACCAGCTCCACGTATTCTGGTGTTTCGATAAGCGTTCGCAGCAATTTATGAGCCGGAGGAGACTTTAGCACTGTTCCGTCTGGCTCCGTCTTCCTTTTCCACTCCAGAACAATGGAGTGGTAAGCGTTGGCCAAGCTAATCGCACGGAGGCGTTTGCATGTCTTGGAAAGATTGCTTGCAGCGTGCAAGTCAAGGTTGGTGAGAATGTTGTCTACCAATTCATTTGGTAACGCTTGAAGTGATGCTTTGTTCATTACGTCGGCGAAATAATGGTAGTGAAGTGGTTATGGAAGGAACGAATTTTGAAGTCGATGGAGAGATGTCCGAGCGCAAATCCATATTACCCCACGTGTTGCATCCCCCACAATTTTTCAAGTTACTTGGATAGTACTCAAAGAGATATAATCACACGAGAGGGAAATAAGAGTGCAGCATATATACCGACGATTCCTTTCTACTTGTTCCGTTCAAACCCCTCTACATCTAGTCAGCGCTATAACGTGAATATCCAATGTCGTAGTATTAAGTACTGCATAAAGTCATGAACAGTAACGATCATTAGCCGTGATATCGTATCCAGATATTTATCATCCAGTAGACCATTTACATTGCCAACTCCACCAAAGAACCATGCCAGGTGATTACAAAGAAGGCTTTTCCAAGAATGGAAACACATGCCCTAAACCACCCCCAGGATCCGTCTTCGTAGTCGCCGAACTAGCGACAGGCGCTAACTTCCTCGAATCCGGGTCCGCTGTCGGTTGTGCACTGGATTCCTCAGTTTCCTCTGCCTGTTTCCTCGCGATCTTATTATCAAGATGGTTCTCCAGCCACTCGTGCTGCGTCTTGCCCAACCTTAGGCTCTCCTCAACCTCCTTTGTAAGCTTGTCAACCTCATCCTGCAGCACCTCATCCCTACTCTTCTTGGCACTCTCCTTGGGTGTTACAGGCGTGTCGTCTCGTGCCGTCTTCGCCCATAATGCTTCCAGCTCTTCTAGCCACCCACAAGCCTCGGCGAGCTTTCGCACACCAGAGTCACAGTCCTCAAGCATCAGCACATCGTCTGGCCGTCCACCTAAATCGCCCACCTTCTCTGAGTTTATAAGTAACCGCGGTGTTCGGTCCTCGCATAACTGTGGTAGCGACGCAAACGGGTGTACGGATAATGACGTCCCCATGACTATCGCGAGGTCGGCTTCTGACGGGAGGCTGCGGTTTTCGAAGAAGTCGGCGGGCAATTGTTCCCCGAAGAAGACGATTTCGGGTTTGACGAGGCCGTTGCAGGAGAGATCGAGGCAGCGGGGCACCCACTTCTTCTGAATGGCCTCTTGCATGCGCTCCTCGGGATAGGGCTTTTTGCAATCAATACAACTCTGCCTAGAAAGAGTTAATATGTGTTGACAGTGCTGGTGTAGAATATCCTCACTTGGCGAAGCTGCCATGTGCCTCTACGATCATGTCCGCAGGCACTCCTGCCTCGCGCTCCAGGCAGTCGATATTCTGGGAGAACAGCTTCAAAAGCAGTCCTTTTTTATGTAGGAGGTTTACGAACGAGTGTGTTATTGTTGGTCTATATTTCCCAGGGTATAGTTCTTGTGCGAGGGTGTAGAATGGCTCTGGGTTATTACGGAAGTATGAGATATCAAACACGGCTTCGGCGTATGGTAGGTTCAGACGAGCGAGGTTCGCATACAATCCAGTCTCTGGGGACCTGAAGTCTGGTATACCGGCCGAAGTGCTTATACCTGCGCCCACCTTCTATAGTCAGTATGAATTCGTAGTGCAAAATTGGTGAATCATACCATAACCACAATCTTCTTTGCCCGTCCATCTTTAATGTACTGTGCTAGAGCCTCCAACGATCGCGCACTGAGCGTCTGGGGCGGCGCATCCGGATTCGCTACCGTGGACTCTTCGTTGCCCATCCTGCCTCTGCTGCCTTTACTTTTCCCTTTACTGCGACCGTTTTCTGAATTGCGCCACGGCCTGTCCTGCTGCGCCTGCTGGCGATGGGCTTTATGTTTTCGTCCTATCTTGAGGGACGAAAGGTATTGTAGGCGGAAGCGAGGTACAGGCGAGCGGCTGACGTAGCAGTAGCACTGGTGGTGATTGCGCGTATGCTAGGCAACGTTGAACTGGACCCCACGGAAGCTCTCCAAAAATCTCGGGAGTCCGCCAGGGCGCGTCATGCCAAGACCCTAAAACTTACCAATAGCGCTGGGTGTATTTACCACGAAACCCGACCATATCGTTTCGTTTATGCTCTCGATTGAAACCCATAACTCTGTGTGTACTATTTCTAGTCGGTCTTCCAGTGTAGCTTTATCGTCTGTGTCACATCATAGATGTAAGTGCAATCAACGCGCCGGTGACATGGATTTATAACTGCAAGCAACAAAGAGCATCACGTGAAGGCGAGAACTAGATGCACGCATCGCATTCTTAAGGAGAGCTATATACGAAGCGAATATTTACAATGAAGAGTTTCAGACATCGATCACCCTTGCGTAAGAGTCATCAGCTAACTTTAGCACGTGAACTTCTTGGGGCCCGGGACTGTATAAGGTAGAGCTGCAACACAAGTTAGCACATGCACATAGACAGAAGCACGGGACTGTTATACGTACGTTTGTAAGAATCGAAGGTGATACCAGGGTCACTACCCTTATAAGCACCAGGGAAACTGACGAGACCAGACGGGTTAGTGCTTCCTCCGCCAGTGACCTTAAGCTGATGGCAACCCGGATAGGACTGAGCACCAGGATATTTGTATGCGGCGTGTAGCGCAATGAGCTCGTGGCGGACGAGATAGTAACCGTTGGCGATGCATTTGGGAATCGTGTATGTGACGGAGGCGCCGGCTTTCATGAGAGGAGTGGTACCCCAGTTGTTAGACGTGCCGTCACGGCCTTGCTCTTGAACCTTGAACCAGACAGCCCTGCAAGCAAAGTTAGCGCCATTAGCCTATGAGGCGGAACATAACATACGAAGATTCGGGCTGCCAGTTGTTGCAGCCAGAGTCGGGACACTTGGCCATGTAGGTAATCGAGGGGCCCACATGGCTATCAGGCCACAAAGTCCAGAAGAGCTGAACATTGGAGCCGGCAGTGGCATCAGCATGAAGAGCAGCAGGCGTGGAGCCTTTGATGCCACCAGCAGTGTAGCCACCGCATTGGACATCAATGAGGTCGAGGTTCTCAATTGGGCCGTTACCCTGGACAGGGCGCGAGACGCGATCGACCTTCGGGTTCATGTATGGGTCCTGGTAAGGTTGGTAGAAGACATAGTCTTTACCACCTATGGTAGCGTTGGTGACATAACCATGAGCAGCAACAGCTGAGGCGAAAGCGAGGGCAGAGGCGATGTACTTCATTGTGAATGAGTGGAAAGTGTACGATCCGGCGTAACGAGTGACAAAGGTGGGCTGAAGAAGAGAATGAATATAAGTTGAATGAAGAGTGAACAAATGCGATGCTCCGGTACTGGATGACCTAGGATGCCGATATAGATTGAGCAAGGCTGCTCTTATATAGTAGCTTGCTGGAATTATTCCAGGACTCCAGATGGCGCCCCGTAGCACCAATACACACTATTTGAAACTTCCTAGACAATGATGCCTGCGGCTGATCATGAAAGGAATTCGTAGATTAAATAAAACGCGCTAGTGGTGCATGGTGTGGCTCTTGGGACATCCGCAATTTTCGGTTGTGGTCAGAAGTATCCCTATAGGAAGTTAATGCTTTTGCAAAATAATTCGAAATGCAAGCAAGTAAAAGTCCATCAGCTTGTACCGTCAAATGTCCTCCGCATTGAAACATTTTTTGTCAGTTTGGCCAAAAATGCGAGAATAGCGGCGAAACGCCCTGGTTGTTGAAACAAAGTGAAACGTAGTGTTGAATTGTGGCGCTAACAGGGTGAATGTTGTTTGATTGGTGGATGTACCCCAGTGCTGGGGTAGTCGGATCTCGTCTACAACACCGGGAAATCAGATGTTTCCATCGGAGAAAATATATTGACCTCATATAGGAAGCCGGGTTGGGGTCGCGAGAGTGTAATTGTTATCCATGTGGCCAAATTCTCTATATTACGGGCCACAATGCTGTGATAATGTGGTTTGACCACTGTAAAACGTGAGGGGCAACCCGGCCGTTTCGAAACGGTGAAGGCGCAACGCGAGATTGCGGTGTAAGAAACAAGCCCTTGGTATAGAGAAGAAGGCTTACTTGATAGGGGCGTTGTGGTACCGAGGCATCAGGCGAGAAGTTGAAAAGAATTTATAGGTAGCTCGGGAAAAAGAGACCGTATCCTCTTCGCTTGACCCGCGGTAGAAGCTACATCTAGTAGAGTGCTCGGATTTGCCTAGCCCCAAATAATGGATCGTCGCATGAGAAAGACAGGTGAGTCTCCGAAAGTTCCGAGTTCGTCAGTAACCCGAGTGCTGAACAGCCTAGGAGGATATTTCCCCTACTTATCCTTAGGTTCAGCCTCCCACCTTTCGACCCCTTCAGGGATTGGCACAACCGCTCTCTTGCACCAGATGTGTACCGCCCCAGTCCAATCCAAATCCTCAAGCAATCCTCCCTTGACCGAGACCGTCTTCGGGTGTCCATCCTCCACAATGTTTGCGTGAATGATGCGGCTACCACAGCCTTTACAAAAGTAGCAGCGCTTCTTGTTGCCAGAGTCACAGTGCTTAACGAAGGAGGATACAGAAGGGTTGTCATCGACTCGGAAGTAGGGAAATATAGCCGAAGTGCCGAATGCGCTGGATGATTGCTTACGGCAGTCGATACAGTGGCAGTGGAAAAGCTTGAAGGGTTTCGAGGTGGGCGTGGTGAACTGAACAGCGCCACAAGCGCAAGATCCGTTCATGGTGAAGCTGAGCTGATATTGTGTGTGTTTAGAGGCAAGATGCTCAGTAGGAAAGGGAGGCTGCTGACGCAAGTAACACGGATATATGTCAGCGTCTACAAAGTACGTCATGTCAGGTGCTCAACATAACCGACATTGGGTGACAATAAGAACCTTCGTCCTCTATTAAGCAAGTAAGTAGCGGCACCTATCAGGCAAGATGCCACCGACTGGGCAGTTGGAAATGTTAGAGACCACAGACGACGAAGGCGTTCCGCCCTACTGCGTACTTTGTGTGGGCTTCCAGTTCATCATCTCTCTAAATTTGGGTGCTTCAACTTCCACGGGGCTGATGACCATGCCATTAGAATGCTATCGAGTTTGCTGGACATTGCATACGACGATGTTGCATCTGAAATAGACGAGGCTGTCAAGTGGTGGGGGAGTGAATGCGAAGCGGCTCGAAGCTTCTTGAGGGGAAGCTTGGGCCTGCGACCAAACCTCCCACTTGGAATGCCCCGCCATCATCGACAAACAACCCAGGGCAGCCCCTCAGCTACCTTTGTACAACCCCAAGCAATAGCACCACACACCCATACCATAGCAACATGGTCATCAACTACAGCAAGTGGGCAAGTACATACGTCAAACTTCATACGCCTTTGCAACCTACTAACTCCAATCTAGGACGCCCTCGAGCTCTCTGACGACTCGGACATAGAGGTGCACCCAAACGTCGACAAGAAATCCTTTATCCGCGCCAAACAGGCCCAAATCCACCAAGAGCGCGACCACAGGAGGCATCAGATAAAGACACTCAAATATGAGCGCATCATCAACGACGGTCTCACCGAGCGCGTCGACCGCCTCCTCACAGCCTTGAAATCCCACAAGGCTAAGCAGGCAGAAGGCCACGGCGCGAATGATGATCAGTTGGTATTCCAGGCCATGATGGAGAGCATGATGGATATGAAGATTGACAAGAATGGGGGTTCGGATAGGCCGCCAACGCCGCCAGAAGGCGTACACGAGCATATCAAAGATAAGCCGACATATCCACAGATGATGGCAAGTCTAGTGGATTCAGTGAAGAAGGACATTGATGCAAGTAAGAGCGAGGAACCGCGCTATGATC
Source organism: Cucurbitaria berberidis CBS 394.84 (assembly GCF_010015615.1). NCBI lineage: Eukaryota > Fungi > Ascomycota > Dothideomycetes > Pleosporales > Cucurbitariaceae > Cucurbitaria > Cucurbitaria berberidis. Next base: position 4,723,233 of record NW_024468936.1, on the reverse strand, counting down.
AGTTCATCAAGGGCCTAGACAACGAGAAAGCCAGGATAGAAGATCTACAGAGACAGTTGTATGCGAAGCTCGCCGAGCTAGAGAAAGAAGAGAAGAAGCACATTACAAGCGAAGACATCCACGAGGGCTTCAGCTTCTCGAACGTACGGAAAGGCGACGAAGCGAAGCCCCCTGCTCCAACATCAACGTCATCGTCAGCACCGAAGAAGGCTGAACCCTCAGCAACAGTCGAACTCCTCAATGCCCCAAAACGTCCCGAACCCTCACGAACAGACACAGGCGACTCCGGCGCAGACGCAGACGTTGAAGAAGGCACCGCCGTCCACGATGAGGACAACGAAGATGACATTTCTGCCTCGCCCCTTGCCCAATCCTTTGCAAAGATAAAAGCAGGTGACTGGTATGCCTGTCTCCAGTTCCTCATGCAACATCCAGAGGTCATGGCAGAAAAAGAAACAGACGGCCTCCTCGTCGAGGCCTTCAACTCCGAGCTCGACGGCAAACCGAAGCACGCACGACAATGCGTTCATCAGGGCCTGTTGCTACAATACTGTAGACAGCTAGGGGGCAGACAGGGTGTGGAGTTATTTTTCAAGCGGATACAGATGAAAGACCACCAAGCGGGGAAAATGTTCCACGACGACGTGGATACCACATATCGCAGGATCAAGACGAGAGCGGCGGAGATCCTGAAAGAGCGCGCCGAGAACCCTACAGAGGGAGTAGAGCAAATACAACTCCACGCCGTCGACCCAAATACGCAGATCAACATTTCCGTTCCTCCTGCACAACCGACATCTACAGACCCCGAGGAGCGCCAGGCAGAAGAGCAGGCAAGACAAATTTTCGATAGCTTCCCGCCAGGCTTGCAAAGAGCCTTGGAGAGCGGGAAGCTGGACGAAGTGAACAAGGTGCTGGCGAAGATGAGTGTCGAGGAGGCTGAGGAAATTGTGGAGAAGCTTGGTGCGGGCGGTATGCTAAGCTTAGAAGAGGGTGTGATTGATGCAACAACAGAGGAGGGTCAGAAGGCCATGGAGGAGATTGAAAAGTCGAGGAAGATGCCTGGGCAGTCGTAGAGTGACCAACCGACAATGTATGACGGAACGATCTTGCAACGGTTAAATAGCATATTGTAACTGTATAATCTCCTCGATGTTGGTATAATACACACTTTGAATTTCATATACCCTCTCAAGCCTCCTGATAATGTTTCCACACGCGCAATGAAACTCGCCCATATGTGCTTGACGCGATTCTGGTATCTCTGACGCCCTGTCGTTTGGTTCATCGCCTATTTCATAACAATAGTTAACCCTCAGCTTGAAACCTGTAAAGGTAAAGGCCATCAAATCAGCTCCCCTAGGCTATCGTCAATACCCGCCATATCTCCATCTCGAGCAAAAGCTGCAAACTCGTCTTCCGCATTACTCCTGCTCATTTTCCTCTTCTTGTACGTATTTTGATACGCTTGTTGCCCATATACTCCTCCATCAACACCCGGCCTCGCATGCTGCAAGCTCTTCAGTAGATCCTCGGGCGCAGGGGGAATGAAGTCACCGATGGCGGTCGCGTATTCAGGCTGCGAGGTATGATTTGCTGGCGCGGGTGCAGTCGTAGGCTCAACGGGATGCGCGACAGGCTCGGGCATCACGTCGTCACCAATGTTTGGTACCGGTTCGAAAGCGGAAGTGGGTGCTTGTTGGGGAGAGCCTACGGGAGTGAAAGTTTCCATGGGTGGCGGCGTAAGTTCTTCAACCTGCGGGCGTTCTTGCGAGACTGGTGGTGTTGTGGCGACGGGCAGCGGTGCAGCAGAAATCTTGTTCGTCTCAGCAGCTGAGAGACCCTTGAGAATGGCCTCCTCGACCTCTCGTTTGCGACTTTCGATTGCGTCTTTCCGAGTTTTCAAGTCTGAGATCTGCGCTTCGTCCTGTACGAGCTTCGTCCTGTTGGTCTCGAGTAAGTTTTCAAGGCCGGCTACGAGCGCTTGTCGAGCTTTGATGCTTTCTGCGACTGCGCCTTCCGCTACGGCAAGCTTTTTAACCAGCGCCGCGAGGCTAGCTGCGTGCATGGGCGGGGATAGGATTGCAGCGTTTGGGTTGGTAAGCCTCTCGTAGTCTTGGTTTGCGGTTACGGTTGCGGGTTTCGCAGTGAGATCGGCCTTTTGCAAGGAGGTTGCGAGAGGTGCTACGGGTGCGAGCTCGGGTGTTATCGAAGGTCCAGAGAAAAGCGAGCCGCCTAGGGCAGGCTTGCGTGTGGACTTTGAGCGATCGAGTTCTGTCCATTGTCAATATCTTGATCCTGAGACGGCTAGTATTTCTACTCCTTACCATCAATTTGCCTCTCGATATCCTGCTGCACGGGCTGACCGAATATCTGTCGCGACCGCCAGACCTCCACTACTCTCCGGATCTTGTTCTGTATCTCGTGGGGAGAGCCTTTGTAGGCTATGGAGGTGGCTTCGGCGATGATGGGCTCATATGCGCGAAGGAACTCTTCCTTCTTACGCATCTTTGATGTTTGCGTGATCTCTATGTGGCTGTGAGTCATTATGAAGAAGAAGGGCCAGAAATGTCACTCACCATTCGCAAGGTAGATTAAGACGAGCTTCTTGTTTGGTGGTGACTCTCGCATGCGTTGAAGCCATACTTGAGCAATGCGCTCGGCGTGTCGTCTATATCAGATGTATGTCAGTGTCTCTTCTCGTGTCGCATGAATGATTTCAGACCGTGTGTAGGCCGGACGCATAGGTCCAGCTTACGACTGTTTGTCCGCGCGTACTTTATGGACGCAGCAAGTCTCGAGGCAGGGGGAGCTTTACCTGTGGAAGAGGATCCACTGACCGACAGTGGAGATGGCCTCTTGAGTTTCATTGAGCGACGACAACTTCGCCTTTAGGCTGTCTTCCGTAAAAGCCATTCTGGAGGTGATACACTATTTGAGACCAAGGCTTCACTGCGGGTAGGCTATCACGCGAGCAGTCTGGCAAAACAACCGCCTCAGTGACGTGGTGCGATGATAGACAATCTAGTTACACCTTTCCTGCTTGCAATGGCCACCTTTGTCTGTGTCTGCGGCGTAACTACCCTGATGACGTGTTGATTGATGGTGGAGAGGATGAAGAAGCTCAAAGTAGCTTGCGACGCTAAGAGACCGACGGTGAAATGTATCTCCGTGCTTGGCACCATCTCCTGGCGGTGACCGACGGCAGCTATCACTACGCAAACAACAAGCCGCCTGTAAACATTCAGTTGCCGTCACTATCACTTCCATTCCCCTTGGCGCTGCTCACCAACCTCACATTCATCATGGCAGACCGATTTCCCTCGTTAGATGAGATTGACGCCGGTAAGCTCAGTTGTTGCACCCCCGAGGTAGCTCCGCATGGAGTACTGATATATGCCAGGCCACACCGAAGCGCGCGGCGAAGCTACCAATTTCGACCTTGTAGGCGACTCAAACGGCACCGATGACTTCCTCTCACGCGAACGCGCGCTTCTCGGCGACGATGCGGACCAGTTCGCTTCGGAAAATGACAGAGTGGCTACTGTTGAGGATGGAGACGATGATCTGCTAGGAGGAGACTTTAGCCAGGCCAATGTTGGCAGTCAGGAAATGGACGGCTTCGAGAGCTCTTTCCCCGCTATCGATACTACAAATGAGGTAAGCTATGCATTGCCTCTTTCAACTCCGCATACGCCGCTCAGGACAGCTTGCGACTGGGCATGACAAACTTCTCGTGGGGAGCAAGCCCTTCGCAGCCCTATACATGTTACTAACAGAAGCAGCACATGGCCCCCGGTGGCACCATTACAGGATCAACGCTTCCCTTCCTGCCTGGACAGCCGGCACCTTCCTTCACACCGCAGCGATCAGACTCACCAGAGCCCGAGGTCATCCGAGAATGGCGCGAGCGGCGCGACCTCCAAATCCAACATCGCGATGAAGTCTCCGCTGAGCGCAAGGATAGGACTATCAAGGAGGCACAACAGAACATCGACGACTTTTACGAGAACTACAACAACAAGAAGGACAAGGAGATTGCCAAGACACAAAAAGAGGCAGAAGAGTTTCTCGCAAACCGAGACGACACCACGGCCGGCGGAACCAGCTGGGAGCGAATTGCTAAGCTGGTGGATCTGAGTGGCAAGGGTACGAAAGGCGGAGCGTCCGGGAGCGAGAAGGCTCGGTTCCGGGAGCTACTGCTAAGCTTGAAGAAGGATGAGAAGGCACCCGGTGCGACTGGCTACTAGATGACATAAAGATACAATTGGTTAGCGATGATTTTCAGCTGAGGTACGCATTCATGTGGCACGTCTGAAATGCTCGGCTGTGGCAAGGAGTCCTAGGATAGGTTGCAAGTTACTTCATGCATCTGTGTTAATATGCAATTTCACCCTCCAAAACTCTTATGTGCCTCCGCGTCTTGGATCAAATAAGTCGCTAATGTGCCCTTGTAGATCAAACTGCTGGTACTCGTGCACGAGCACGAATGTGTACATGCGAAGTGCTCGAGTCAGCAGACGAATCGCGGCAGCAGGTGCTACTGTAGCTCGAGAGCACTCTGGATTTCTTCACGCTACAATCACCCAGAAACCTTTGCTCATGAAGCAACTAGAGACCTCTATGCTATGTTACAAAAAGCTTAGCGGTCCTCTTTTCAGCGGGAATTATACAGAGTCGTTTCCCTCACTTTTCATCTTCCCTTTCCAAGGAAACACATCCACTAGGGACAGTGCTTCCATTAAGCCTATTCGATTTCTCCACTTACTAAGCTGGGAGTGATTTTACCTCTAGAGGGGCGCTCAACGTCCTATACGCTATGGACCCCCTCACAATTACGAAGTTTCTGCTCACAGTACAGCGCCTTGAGCAAATCCAAGTATTTGAAACCTAATCACGTCTGGCAAGCGTGTAAGCATTCCTCCAGATCAGCAGTGCAGGCCAATTTTATGCTCAATTGACATACTTGGACAGGAAGCCGGACATACCATCACTCTAGACTAGAGATGTCCATATATTGGAAAACATGATCTAAACACTCCTACAAAAACACATAAGACTCAAATATAGGCGACCCAATTTTGATCATCCATGGACACGGTTGCACTATGCTTGTTTAACGCAAGGCCGTCTTGGTGGGCGAGGCGATGCACGAGCAACTCGTGCTCTACACTTTGATATCGAGGTCAACAGAAGAAACAGGTAGGCATTAAGGCATTTTAATTGAAGTATCAAGAAGTTTAGCTACGTCGGTGCTTTGTCATGTGGGCGGAGAAGATGCAGTGATTCGTCAGGAGTAGAGACAAGCGGTAGAGTGGGGGGCCGTCCACGAGTTGCAGCTTTTAACTAAGAGCGGCAGTGAGTGAGTCAAGGAGTTTCATAACCTGTAAGATGGGAGTGTGATGAAGAACAGAGAAGGCAAACTTGCTGACAGAAACAATTGAACAAAGACACGATCGGAGAGTTGCGATGAAGTGACCGGGTCATCAGAGCGCTAGCTGATTGCGCTTACCTCAGATCAGGCAGGTGCTCCCCCCTCATCAAGCTTTAAGTCACCTTCAGCTTAGGTCTTGTCATTGAGCTTGTTGAAGCTTATCTCGTTCTCCAATGGCCGTCACACGTGCGGTGATATGTCCCTCGTTCGTGGTAGGATATCCGTTCGTTTAAGTCTGCATCATGCGGCGTACCTGCGGTAAGTATAAGAGCATAGCTTCCGCTTCCTGGCTTCCAGAGTATCTTCTGCACTCTCGTTCACGATGTGGCTACTTAGCATTGGTGCAATTGCATCCGTTATAGCGACCGTGTCTGCCTGCGAAGGTGACCACAGTTGTTACGGGCCATTGAAGGATGATGTAGTCCTCACGAGGAATGTTCGTCGCATGCAACCAGACGCACAGAATGCGACTACAAGTCCAAGGGGCCCTCTCGAATGGGGCCAGATCAACTTCCTCCATACTACAGACACGCACGGATGGCTAGAGGGACACATCAAAGAAAAGAACTATGGTGCCGATTGGGGCGACTATGTCAGCTTCACAAAGCAAATGAAGAAAAAAGCTCACAAGCTGGGCGTGGATCTCTTGCTAGTTGACACAGGGGTGAGTAGAATCCAGCACCCTGGGCGGCGGTATGCGAAAGCATTCCCGCACGTGGGTGTTCGTTAGGTGGGGATGTTGCTGACCGGAAATAGGACTTGCATGATGGCGCTGGCCTAAGCGATGCAACATCTCCAAACGGCATCGTCTCCAATGTCATCTTCGAGAATATCGACTACGACCTATTGACCATTGGCAACCATGAGCTCTACGTTTCCGAGATCGCCTATGAAACATTCAACAATTTCTCAAAGGTTTATGGAGACAAGTATCTTACTAGCAATGTGCAGATCAAGAATCCAGTGACGCAACAGTTCGAATATGTTGGAGCAAAGTACCGTTACTTCACTACTAAGCAAGGTATGCCATACTGTCTTAAGAAAATAGCTCTAACTAACGACTGTCGAGGTCTGCGAATTATGGCTTTTGGCGTATTGTTTGACTTCACAGGCAACAGCAATGTATCGAAAGTCATCAAGGCAGCCGACATGGTCCAACAGCCTTGGTTTAATCAAGCCGTCAATTACACCAAGCCAATTGACTTGTTTGTACTCATCGGTCACAACCCCGTGCGGACAACCGTTTCCAGCAGTACAATTGGTACCGTTTTCAAGGCCATTCGCAGCATCAAGCCAGACATTCCCATTCAGGCCTTCGGTGGCCATACTCACATTCGTGACTTCGTGGTCTACGATAACAAAGCCACCGGGCTTGAGTCTGGTGAGTCCCTTTCGGCCTCCTTGTGAGGTGTTTGGCCTAATGCTCGATAGGCCGTTATTGCGAAACCCTTGGCTGGCTAGCCATATCTGGTATCGAATCGTCTACATGTAAAGCAGAGCAAAAACCCAAAGGGGTCCCGCATCCAACTCAGAGTGCAACACCAGTGAAAAGCACAGGAACCGTTTCAGCAAGCGTACACTTGCCTTCCTCGACATCGCCCTCTACTCTTCGCTATGCTCGACGATACCTCGATTGGAACCGACTTACCTTCGCATACCATGCCGTAGGCAGTCAACGCTACACCTCCTTCGACGAAGCCAGGGGCCATCGAGTAACCTCCGAAATTACCTCTGAACGTTCCAGGCTCAATTTGACCAGCCTGTATGGTTGTTCCCCAGAGACATACTGTCAGTACTGCAAGCCGTTCCTAGCTGAAGGCAACATCTTCAAGCTCTTGCAGACTGCGCTTGCTACTGTTGTCGTGAACGAAACACGCAAGGACGTGCCACGACTCATCATCATCAACACTGGCAGCATCCGCTTCGACCTCGCAAAGGGTCCATTTACATACGATGACTCCTTCATCGTTTCACCCTTCGACGATGCCTTCCAGTTCATCCCCAACGTCCCATACGAGCAAGCGTCAAAGGTACTCAGCATCTTAAATGCAGGCGCCTTCCAAAGAAAGAAACGAGATCTCGAAACAACCGACTTCAATTTCAGCCCCGTGCTAGCTGATCGAGACACTTGCATCGATCCACCGCTGACCCACCACTACGATGGACTTACCCGCCGGTCAAAGCAAGGCGGCCGCCTCATCCGACGCCAATCTACCGCCCCCACGCCAGGATATACCACAAGCGACGACTTCGGCACAGACGGCGACGACACGATTCACTCGCGCATCCCCAATTTCTCACAGCCGAACGATCTTCAGGCCAACGCTTCGTTCCCGGTTGATGGATCTGTGCCCAAGACTGTCGATCTTGTCTTCCTCGACTTTATCGCGAGTTATATTGTCAATGCGCTGAATAGGCCTGATGTTGGTGGAGCGTACTCGCTGAGCCAGGTGTCGTACTATATGGACAAACATTTCACGACTAATAGCTACTTGCCGGCGTATGCGAAGATCGCTTGGCAGGCGAATGTACCGAATTGTCCTGTTGGCGAGGGAATCGGTACGTCGTAGATGTGGTAAGGTTGCTGGGTGGAGAGGGATCAAGCGTTTAATTATCCTGATACTCAAGAAATTTAGGGAAGGGCATCTCACGCGACAGATTGAGTACATATAAAATAGAAGGCGATAATTCTTCTAGCTCACGGAAAATATACTTGACACGTACGAGCTCTACACTTCGCTTCTTCTCTGCAATTTGAATGAAACAAACACTTTTGATTCATGCTCAAGTAATGCCGCGCGGTACATAGTATATAACACTCAGTCAACGCCATGCCATGCCGAGGAGAAACGCCGGGGCCCAAGTTACATTATAAATCGCACCTAATCGCTGCTCCGCCTGTGCTTTTTCTGCTTCTTGCTGGGCGTCTCCTGGGTGGTCACGACTTCCTGCACAGCACCAGCAAGAACATGCTCCACATCCTGCATCGTCACATCCTCGCCCGTATCCTCATCACCCTCAATTCCCTCCTGTACTACTTCCTCGATTTCCTCGATGCTCTGCTTCAGCGGGTCGACTACCGTCACCGGGGCTAGGACGTCAAAGGCACCCGTTCCGATGCCTCCGAGTCGGCCCACAACGATGCGCGCACTCGGATTCTTCAGATCGTCCCAATCTCTCTCGAGTACCGCGTCCTTCAAGAACCCTACTGTCGTCTCGAAGCTCATCTTCATAAACGGACTGACATTGCCCTTCAGGCCAATACGATTGAACGGCGTGAAGCCGCCACCCTTCGTCATGGTATCAGCAATGAGGTTAAGATGGCGCTGGTCGACATTAATACCGTGGCCGGAGAAAACGTTGTGCATTTCTCTGACAATGGTAGCGCGACAGGCCTCTACGCCGTAGAGGTGTAGCATGGAGACGATGTCATTGGTGAGGATGCGGTTTACGTCAATGATGTGAGAGTACTCGCGCATGGCGATCAGGTTTGAACCATCGGTGTTTATAACCGGCTCGGGGTCCGATCCATAGGTAGCGGCGGTGATTCCGGGGATGACGTGAATAGTCGCAAAGTCTGCGGTGGCTTCGACATGGTGCAGCATGAGCAATTTGGGCGTGGCGGCGGGGAACTCGAAAGTGATTTCGCAGAAGGCGCCTTTTCTGTCGTCGAAGGTGAAGTCGAAGACATCGGGGTTCTTGTTACAGATGCGGTCGCGGCGAATGTCAGAGGCTTCGTCGGTGGGAACCAGAATATCCTCGCCGTCGTCTTCCGAGTCAAAGTCAGGTGTGGTTGCGCGCGACGGTTTGGGGCTGCCACCGTACGTTTCGTCGTCTTCGCTCGCCTCTTCACGATCGAGATTGTCATTGAAGGCTTGTTCTTCGTCCTCTGGCTCGTCGTAGCCTACGCTGTCTTCTCGCCGACCCCGGGCTTTAGCTTGGGCTGCGTCGTCGTCACCTTCACCATCGTCGCTTTCTTCGTCCTCACGGCCACCTTCCCTGTTGGCCGCAAGATCAGGTTCACCGGTTGTTGGCTGGTCGATCGAGCGTAGTCCCTCTCCGATCGTAGGAATGGATGTAGAGTTTGCGGTGGATAACGACTTGTTCTCCCCCTTCTTCTTTAGATCGACGCGGATGACTTTCTGAAGACGCGGGCAGAACTTCTGCTCGATTGACTCCGCAACATCGCGAACCTTGATGGCATACTCTTTTGTGTACTCCTTGGCCGGGTAGAAGTCCAAGCGAACTTTGTAGCTCCTTGATTGACCGAACTGCGATCCAGGGCCAGAAGTTTCAGTGACAGTGACTTTATCTAGCACGGCCGAGAGCGGCAGACGAGTGATACTCTTGGCAAACTTCTCATTATCCTCCTTGGACAGTTCCGAATGTGGGTATAGTTGCATAGACGGCGTGGAGATCTTTGCACTAGCAGTCATAACAATTTCTCGTAAGCGGGGAATACCAAGTGTGACGTTCTTCGCAGAGTGACCAGCTAAATGGAAAGTGTTCAGTGTCATCTGTGTCGAGGGTTCACCGATGGATTGACCAGCGACGACACCAACGGCTTCACCAGGCTCAACTAGCGATCGGAGATACTTGAGGTCGAGCATCTGCTCAAAGCTTTTCTTGAGAATTTCACCCTCCGGGTCCTTCTTCTTGTTTTTGAGTAGCTTATCCGGGTTGCTATCGCAGTACTGTTTAAAATTAGTATCAAGTTAAATTCCGAGAAGATGTCTGGCTTACCTCTTTCTTTGCCTGGTGGAATAGTTCGGAAGTACTGCCACTGTGACGCGAAGGCGTGTAGATTGCAGTAGCTGGGTCCATTGCTGTGACATCACCCTTGCGAGCCTTCTTCGCAGCCTTCTTGTTGTGCTCGGAAGCCTCAGGACTGAACACCTGGGAAAAGGCTTCCTGGGTCTGCAAGGCTTGAGCAAGAGACAGAAAATTCTCGGCCTGGAACTTGAAGTCGTTCAAGTATTTCTGCCTGGTCGTGTCGAGACCATCTTCACCGTAGAGGAATTGTACCATGCTGCCATCTGAATCGCGCACAGAGGTATCGTATTCGACGTGCAGTCCTTCCAAACCTTTGACGATACATCGTTGCAAATAACCAGAACGCGAGGTCTTGACAGCTGTATCAATGAGACCTTCTCGGCCAGCCATCATATGAAAGTAATACTCCTGTGGCCTAACACCAGTTAGGAAGCGGTTGACGATGTATCCACCGGCGCGAACACTGGTCTCGAATGGCTTGAAACATGGTAGTGTCTTTCCACTGACCATGATAGGAACACGTCGACCTTCAAGAACCTGTTGACCGAGATTACATGAGATCTGGTTGGCGTTGACCAGAGAGCCTTTAGCACCTGAACCTGTCATGGCTTGCATTTGGTTCTTCGGGAAAAGCTTGATGAGCTTATCTGGGAGACACGCCGCGGTGACTGCCGAAGAAATTTTCTGGTTCGCGGTGGTGGTGAGCAGATCCAACCCGTGTTGCTTGTGATCATCTCGTAGGACGCTCTCCATACGTCTCCGTAGCTCCGGGTTTTTCGAGTCAATCTCGGCTGAGTCCATAGTGACGTACTTGGACGCTACTTCGAAACCAACTTGTTCAGCTTTCCTGAGCTCTTCCAACCGCGCTCTATCACCTTCTTCTGTCAAGATAAGATCTTCAACACCGCAGGAGAACGCGCGCATGTGAAGTAGCTTGGTGAGAAGTCGCCCGATGATACTCAGAGCTCGCCCTGCGATCGTTTCACCGTAAGCTTCGTATATACCATTGATCAAACCGCCCGGTGCGGGACCAATTTGGCTCTTGTCCATGATACCGCACAGCAGTTGGCCATCCTTCACGATAACCGTCTGCTCCTCGCTTGTTGGTCCCCACAGCTTTCCGTTGGTCGATGATTTAGACGTGAGCGTCAATTCCTGGTACTCTGCAGGTTTGATGTTCTTGAGCACGCTGGTGATGATCTGTTTACCCGTCCACAGTGGCTGAGGCTTCCATATGGTGGGTGGGACCGTCTCAAGTCTACCAGAGGTCGTATGACCTTCTTCAGGTCGCAAGCAGGAGTAGAGTAATTGGTGGTAATCTTCTCTAGTGAAGAAGGTATCCTTATTCGTGAGCCAGACCCCCATCGAAATATGATCCTGGATCAAACCCCGCAAAGGCTTGCCGGCTGTGGCAGATAGATATTGATGATCCGTGTCCGCAATCGTCATGGCCTCGGCGCGAGCCAGTTCGTTCTGAGGGAAATGCATGTTCATTTCGTCACCGTCAAAATCGGCATTGTAAGTATTGCAGTTTGCGTAATGCATTCGAATCGTTTTCTCGCCAGGTAAGACCCGGGCTCGATGGGCCATCATAGACGGCTTGTGAAGTGTCGGTTGTCGATTCATGATAACAACGTCGCCGTTGTTCAAATGACGATGTACTTTCTTGTTCTTTGATCCATTAGCATATGAGTTCGAAGGTGCAAGCAGTTGATTCGCCAAGGCCAGCCTCTCTTCGTAGTTCTTTTTACGCAACGCAATGACTTGTCCGAACTCGTTCTCGATTGCGTGTGCACCAGGCCATTTGTCGGGCCCATTGAGCACGGCTTCCTTTAGGTCGTAGAAGTTGTGGTTTGTGACAGGCTCAGGGTAGGTGAGCTTCATGGCGAAAACTGGGGGGACACCAATCTCATTGGTTTCAATGTTGGGATCAGGAGAAATAACACTACGAGCAGCGAAATTGACGCGCTTGCCCATCATATTCTTTCGGAAAAGACCGTCTTTCTTCTCGAGATGCTGCTTGATACCATCCGCATTGGTGACCGCGGCGCGGCCTTGAGTAGGGTTTGCATCACGATCGATCAGTGCGTTCACGGCACCCTGAAGGTTTACCCATTGAGTCTGCAGATCGTCGAAGTTGCGGCGTCGGTACCCACCCTCGTTCTCTTGACCCTTCATCTCATTACTAATCTGGCGCATAGCATCGCATGCATTCAGAATGCCTTTGTAGAGAGTGTTCTTTGGCGACTCTGCGATGGAGTCTCCAGTCTTGTCCTCCATCCTGAATCTATTGGGCGGCACAACGACGGTCTCCATGAAGAACATGTCTGCGCTCACGTCGATGAGCGACTTGGATGCGTATGGGCTGTACAGTAACCGCACTATCTCTGACTCATTCTCGAAAAGTAAGACCATGGCGGCTCTGACTTCGGCTGCCGTGATGTATTCTTGTGCACTGTCAGCGGCATCGACTGCCGTTCTTGACTTCCGCGCTGTCCCTGCTTCGGTAGCCACGAGAGATCCGTCGGCGTCTTGAAAGTCGTCCATGTCGATGTCTTCATCCTCCTCAGACATGTCGGCCACTCCTTCATCGGCGTGCACTGGCTGCTTCTTCGCTTTCGCGTCTCGCCGTGCGAGGATGTCGAGTGGGTTCTGCACGCGCTTCTCTGCTTGCGCCATTTGCGCCTTCTCTTTCTGACTCAGATTTCTTCTGAAGATTTTGATTCCTCGGTCCTTGCGGAAAGTAGGATTAACACCCTGACAGTTCTTGCATTTCTTTCCTGCTATGATTGCCGCATAGAAGTCCTTGATCACGATTCGCCGAGCCTCCGAAATGGTGTCATTTTTCTCTCGCATGGATCTCACGTCGTGCTTCGAAATGCCCGCCCGCTTGATGCACCGCTTCACGTAGTTGTTACGTTGACCCATAATGTCCTCGTTGTCGTCATCAGATTCCGAGTCCTCTACATTGCGCTTTCCGGTCTTCCCCTTGTTGATGTCGACATGCTCGTGCATTTCGTTTGCTTCCTGGACCAGCCCACATCGTATCAATCGTAGCCTCGACACGTATTCGTTGATCTGTACGCGGGCGAGCTTGAACTGATGGCAGTAGACGCATTTGCCTCGGAGCAGTCGCAGCAGCTGGTCCAGGAATGTGAGGTGGTATACGGGTACGGGGAGCTCAATATGACCGCAGTGGCCGGGACATCCGCCAAAGGTGGTAAGGCCGCATGTTGAGCATCTTCACGCCCATGGTTAGTAGAGAGTCTAGGGTCTTAAAACGTCGTTTTCAAGATGGCGAAGCTTACGGGTTGTCCAAAAACGCGCCTAATGCGGAGTCATGTAGGCCTCCAGGTACTGGATGCAGCAGAGTATCAAAGGTTGTTGGGTTCGTTATGCGCTTCACCGAGAGAGAGCGAATGTCGTTGGCCGCGAGGAAGCCGAACTCGACGCCCTGAATGGCAGACGAGACAGGCTGGTGGGTGTTCATTTTGGCGACAGACTTCCACTGTACTGCACTGCACCTGCAATAGTGTGATTAGAGTCGTGCGCAACGACTTTCAATAGAGTCAAGACGTCCAATGCGGCGGGGAGAGATTTTGGTAACAGAAAAAGTTGGCCCAGGGTTTAGCCGGCGCACCAAAGCACGTGCACGGACGGCAGCCTTCGATTTCGCGTCACCTTCGACCGCGATACATGACCATCACCAACATCCTTGTGCAGCTACTATACGCCTTCCACGACATTCACTGGCCTCTCTTCCCTTTGTCCTGGATGCAGTGAACTTCTGCACCCTCTTCCTTTGGCGATAGGACGCACGCAGCCTTTTACCATCTCCCCGCGACACCTCCGCAACAGCAACACGCGACCACCAACCCTTCTTCGCCCTCGCCATGGTTGAGAAGCGCCCATATCCCGAAGGCCAGGGCCCAAATGGCGACGTTAAGCGCGCGAAACCATCAGATGCCATCGCCGCAGCTCGGGCAAAGGCCGCAGAGATAGCAGCTCGATTTGCTGCCCAAAGGGCTACGACAAATGGCGCCTCTGCGACCCCCCCACCACCACCAGCGACTGCTCCTGTCAGTGATGCGCAAGCGAAGATTGCGGCCATGAGAGCGAGGATGGCGGCGCTCAAGGGTGAACAGGTCGAGACCAAAGCCTCAACACCCGAACCCACAGGCCCCCGCTTCGCGACGACACTGGGCAACCGCCGCGCTGAGACGCCCAAAGTAGAAGCAAAGCCTAAAAGTGCGCCCAAGGCACAGCAGCAGCAGGATGAGGAGCTCGAGAACCCCTACTTCGATCCCAAAGCCGCTGCATTGGCCAAGGGAAGGGGCCCGCGAGTCTTGGTCTTTAATGAGCGCGGAAAATACCTCGACCAGGCCTCCAAGCTACGAGCGCAGAGTCGTCTTGAGCAGATCAAAAAAATGCTTGCACTGCAGGCCCGCCGCGCAGGCCTAGACGAGAATAGCGAGCGTGGATTTCTTGTACAGCCACCCCCGGACATTGAGTGGTGGGACGAGGGCATCCTGCCAGACAAGAACTATGATTGCATTGACGAGCCTGACAAAGTCAAGATTAACAGCGACGACTCCATCATCACCATCTACGTGCAGCATCCACCGCTTCTCAAAGCACCACAAGATCAACGCCTAGTTCAAATCAAGCCTATGTATCTCACCACCAAGGAGCAGGCCAAGCTGCGGAGGATGCGTCGTGCAGCCGACCTGAAGGAACACCAAGCAAAGATCCGTCTCGGGCTGGAGCCGCCTCCACCCCCCAAGGTCAAGCGTGGCAACATGATGCGTGTAATGGGCGAGCAAGCTATCGCGGATCCTACGGCTGTCGAAATGCTAGTCGAATCACAGATTCAACAGCGACACGACGACCACGTCACAGCGAACGACGACCGGAAGTTGACAAAAGAACAGGAGCACGCTAAGCTTGCTGCAAATCAAGAGAAGGATGCGCAGAAGGGCTTGTACATGTGCGTCTTCAAGGTCAACACACTGGCGTTTGGCAAGCATCGGTTCCAGATCGACAACAACGGCAAACAGCATGCCCTCACCGGCGTTACTCTGTTCAACCCTGAACTCAACCTGGTGGTTGTCGAAGGCGGCGCATACGCGGTGAATAAATTCAAGAAGCTGATGCTCCACCGCATCAACTGGCAGGAAAACGCCCCACCTACGGAAACCCAGGCTGAGAAGCAAGCTTCAGATCCGCAATGGTTAAGGTCACTTGATGAGCAGGGGAATACAAAGGATCATTCGGCCAACAAGTGCATCCTTGTCTTCGAAGGCGAGATCAAGCAGCGGTCGTTCCGCAAGTGGGGTTCAAGAGTGTGCGAGACCGCTGGCGAAGCTCGTGAGACTCTCGGCAGAGCTAAGCTCGACAGCCTGTGGGCACTGGCAAAGAGCATGGAGTAGACATATCGGTCACGATTACTGGCATCGACGACTTCACAGAATATATTCGGATCGTGGATCTATGACGCTCTATCGGGTGGCTATCTTTGGGGCAGGTTTCTCTTCGTGCTGAATGTAAGTTGTACTCGATCTCCATAGGATGAGACTATATGTATTAATGCAAGACTTTCTCAACCAGCTGCGCAGTCGTGACAATGGCTCACACCCAAGATCAACTCCAACATTTGTGAATCCTCGGATACGCATAGGTGATGCCACCAGTCATCGCTTTGCCCCAGCGTGAGAATATGCAGCGTGACAATGATTACAGGGCTTCCTTTGATGAAATCCCCCTTTTCAATAATACGTAGTCCTTATTACAGTGTTTCCTGTCCTCAAGCGCCACTTAGTAGACACATCGCTGTAGGTCCTCTAATTTTCTCTTGAACCATAATGCTTCATTATCATCTCTTGTCCAACTTTCAAAGAGGTCATTCTTTTTTCTCACACCTCTTCTTTCTTCAAATAACACCCTGCATTGCGTGGCCTTGGGCACTTCCTTCTTCTGCTTCATGGCTTCGAAATGACTATTTAGTCTTTTCCACAGAGGAGTTACTCATGTCATGAAAGTATTTGGTAAAAACTCCGACTTGAGGTGCGGACGAGACACGTTTTATGCACCTCAAAGGGCGGTGTATTTTCCCACCCTCTGGTCTATCCTGGTCTGAAGACAGATACCACTCCTCCCTATGCATACGGTAAGCAAAAAGATAGCACACCTCGACTTTTTCCACGCTTAGAGCCGCTTGTCTATTGAACGTGTGACCTAAGTCTCGGGGTGCTGACATGATGTATAAAAACTTCATCTCCCTTTGCTCGCAGTTTTGTTTTTTGCCTAATTGTACACCAGATCTAGAATAAATCTAGAACAAACCAACCTATTGCTTAATATCTCCTCTCGCCCGATTTCTTCCTGTATTCTTAAGTTGCCCCCATTCCCCACAGTGTGTTCCTTCTTTCGGACCACCGACACTTGCTCAATTTTTACGTGTGAATTACCAGAACGTTGAAAAATGGCGGAAGGTCGTTATATGATTGTGATAAGTGGTGAGTATCGCATGAGACCCGTTGTGCCATACTCAATGGCCTTGGACAGGCGGATGGTCATATCCCAGGATCCCAATTTGCTCCTGGTTGCCACGAGAGCTAGGAAACAGGAATCGACTGCTTCTCTAGAGATTTGATTTACCTCTGATAGAAGAAGTCGTCCAGAGCGACCTCGTTTGTAAGTTACATGTGTTCACTAGAGCACGGTATATGGTTGTGGCACGAGGTAGTTAACATGTGTGGATGTTGGATGAGATGGTAGAAGTCTGAGTACGGTTTCTAACGTGCCACTGGCGTGGAACGAATTACTGTATATATACAACATGATGGCATGGCTGCGTGACTTCTAGATATACCACAAGCTTGTGTACGTAGAGGCTACCGCATAAGTTTTGAAGAAAGCTCATTGCAATGAAGTTCGTTTGGGGAAATCTCGGTCTTATCTCGTCGCAAGTTCACTTCGTTACTACAGGCTCACAAACCCCTGATACTCAGGCATTGGAGTCCAACGATTGTGGCAATTTGGTGCTCGGCGTTGTCGGAATCCAAATCAGCGAACTCGAAATGCTCCTTTGGTCTCCTTATGGCCAGATATGGATTCAAGGGGTGGGACGAGCTGAGTACAGCATGCAGTCTAAGGTTCTAGTGTCTAAACTCACCGATTCAGGAGCACGTCAAAGCAGGTGGGTGGCCTAACAGACACCACTCTACGTTACACCGTAAGCGGGATAATGATTCCGAGTGCGATGCATCCGGGTCAATGTAATGCGAGCATACGGTTAATGAAGCAATCAGATTGCCCAGACATTTTAATATCTCTCTAGGTAAACGAGTCCAGGCAATGCAGGCATGTTCGTGTCTAGACGGAGATGAGAGGAGGATAATGTCAGAAACAGACGCACCCCGCAACAGGTCTTCGTATCGACGATAACTGTAGACATGGCATCCGGCTGCATCCACCGATCGGCAAAGAGGACTACGGCCCGCCCACGCTCTGATCGGTGAAGCGACCGCGGTTGTTGGATGACGAAGGGTGCGAAGAAGCCATGCGCGAGTTGAGCTCGACTTCTAGGATCGGATACTTGCAGACTGACAGGCAGAGAAGAGTGGAGTAAAGAGCTGGGGTTGAGAGACACTTGTGGAGATGCTGAGAGTGAGAGAAAGGTCCAATGAGGTGAGTGGAGTAGATAGGAGATATACAAGGTGTGCTTTCCAAGTTGCTCGTAGTAGCATACAAATCCGTCGTACCGAGTATCGTAAGTGGTCATAGTACATTGGCAATGAGGACAGGAGTGGAATCGTGTCTTCTCAACAGATACGCCCGCGCTCATCACGCCCATATAGCAGCCTTGGAGTACATCCCGTCAGTGACCCGTCACACGAAGCCTGGAAACTGTAAACTCACACAAGTGCTGTGTTACCCCAGGTCGGGCGGTTGCTGTATTGCGCCCATTCGACAAGCCCTTCTCTCGCAAGAACGCATGTAGTCGAACTAACCTCAACAACATGGCGATCAGCAATGGCTATCACCCTCGCTTAGCCAGTCGATCAGCCACATGCATAAAACACGTGAAAGCGCCTGCTCATGAGAGTGGCGTGGGATTGCAGGTTCCACCTGGTCGTGGGTATGCCGATTACCGATAATCGAGGCATGGGATGCTGTTCTGCCGCGGCTGGCATCCAGTCTCGCCCTCACCTTGGCAACATCTGATACTCGAGTTTTCGAGTCACCAGATAGAAGAGGGTGGAGGATCGGAGATGAGAACGTTTTGAGCCGCAATGCCAAGCGCAATACGAAGAGATTGATGAATAAGTTCACTCTGCGCCTCAACTCCTACTTGAATCACGAATCGCGCAAACATCGGGAACGCTAAACACTCGGCGTCCGAATGGTGAAGGAACAAGAGCATCCACTTTCACATGCCATATCAAGTTTCCTTTCTTAGCCCTAGGCCGTCCTCAACAGCGTTCCACCGTTGCCGTTGACGCGCGCCGCAATGCGAATCAACGCAACGTCCTGCGCTGCAATGCGCTGTACAAGTGCTGCACGTATGACGGAGTGCGTTTCAATCATGGATTGCTATGATAAGGCGGTTCGGGGGCCAATTGGAAAAGTTTGTTCGAGGGAACCATGATTACTTGCATCCGTATACGGAATGTCGCCTTATCTACGGTACAGCGATGAAAGAAGGCCTGAGGCCCTGACGAGTGGGAGATATCCCTCCGCCACAATATACTGCCCTGTGGCGAAGATTGTACGCCATCTAAACCGGCATAGGACGGCTAGGTCCCGAAGCGCACATTGCCTAATACCTCTAAAAACAGTGTGCATGGGAATGGGATCCATGGCAATCTTTGCTTCCAAGGCAGATGCATCCGCAGGCCGTCTATTGCATCCGGAATGCACACGAAAATTGGGTCTCTCAACTATCCATTATACAGCTTCCGCCAATGAGACTGATGCTCTGGCGGGCCTTATCGTGAAGTCGGGCGGGCCGGGCCAAACCTTGGAAGCCTGCTTTTCACATGCCAGAGCTAAACGCCCTGCAGCTGCGTCAACGCCTTGCCCAATGTCGTGACCTTGTGAATGCGCACGAAAACTGATACGCGAGGCACGCATGACAGCATGCTGAGGCTTGCCTTTGCAATCGTGCAACACTATTTGTGCCCTCTTTCGCATCTTCATTTGTTCTGCGTTGACGACCAAAGACAAGAGCAAAGTGTGTCGTAAGAAATACGAAAGAAAATTGGCCCGTTGACGTTGGCTGCGACTTATCGATAAGACAGACCACTTTCACATGCCATTCACCCACTCGACCTGAACCACGCCGTTTTCAGCACAGGGCACGCACAAGCTCGCCCAGACAGTGCATCATCGCGCAAGAGGGGAGCGCTTGCATATAATAAGGCGTTGGGACGAAAACCCTTTCCCAACGTTACTCTTACTCCTGACACCAGTTGCTCGCCATCCATCCCCACTTACACCACATTCGCAAACACATAACACTGCATATTCCTCTCTTTTATGGCACCACACGCTGAAGACGACACGAACTCTCAATCAAACGGCGATATGAGCAACCACGAAACTACCTTGACTAATGGCGAGACGCCGAGCTCGAGGGTTCTATCGGTACGTGTTATTGCGATTCTGCCACACATTCCGTATCCAAACTTCATCATTCTTCTGGAAGCGGCAGTTGCTGGTCACCGCACGACGACGACCTCAGGCAATCATCTGGAAATACCAATTGCAAGGTTGTGACAGGCGTTGAAGCCCCCCAATCTACCGTTGGACCAGTTACACTGCATTCCTAACACACGATGTGCGACGGAACTCATTTCCGTCCAATCAATCCCCCCACGTCTCACTCAGCCAACAAAAAAATTACAAACCAATCAGCTAACGCGAACTGATAGCATCTGCAATCTTATCCTGTAGTCCACGACTCCGTCGAAGGATTCAAGTCCCATCCCTATGGCTCCAAGACCCTTGCCCTCGCCACCAACACGTACAACAGCGTCGTCGCACCGTTCCACCCATACCTCAGGACACCCTACTCGTACGTTGCTCCCTACATCGAGCATGCAGACAAGCTAGGCGACAGCACGCTCTCAAAGATTGAAACACACCTGCCGATTGTCAAGGAGGATACACCCAAGCTCAAGGAGTACGCGTTGTCACCTTACACATACGTCAAGGGAACATGGGCAGATGAGTACAAGAAGACGCAGAGGCAAGATGGTCTGGTAAAGCAGGGTATCGTGCTTGTAAGCACCGAGCTGAAGATTGTGCAAGATGCTTGCACTGTCTTCCTGAGCTACTGGAACAAGGGCAAGGAGCAGACAAGCAAGAAGGTCGAAGAGGTTAAGCAGTAGGGTGCGATGTTTCTTTAGCTGGAGGCACCCAAGGTCCTCATTATGGTCGTCGGGTAGGGCTGGGGAGTGTGTGGAACATTGACGCCTATAAGGCTGGCGGTCGAGTAGCGCATCGTGGGTGAAGGAGTTCAAAAGCTTGTTGGGCTTGTTGAGGTGGCTGTTTCCTTTGGCACATTTAGATACCTTTTATTCCTCGTGCATGGTTGTACGTTCCTAGTCGCTTTCATTCGTACAAGCATAGATCGTTAATTTAATGATTGAGATGATACTGGCGTTCACTTATAATCCATCATGCCGATGCATCTCTGATGGTGACTCGTCTCTAAACTCGCTTCGGACTCCCTCAGCCTACTCACTGGTTCTCTAGTAAAAATTCTGTCAGTACTCACGCCTTAGGGAAGGGAGGTTTTTTTGCTGAAAGATACGAATAGGGACAATGAAAAAGACCAGAGAGGAATCATGAAATTCGTGAATTTTGATCCCGATGCCGGATTTTCATGCTTTGATTATCAAGCCGAAGTACACGCCTGAGTGGCAGGCCACTTTTGAGGTCCTGTCCACCATATGATATCCACCGACATGCTCATGCAGGATCTCCACGCGTGTCAAATCATGCCCCGTCTGCGCCCAGCCGTAACCGAAGAAAAGCCTAGAACTGTAAGGGAGTGAAGAACCACCTGTTCTTGCCCGACTGGTATCGCTCCTCGAAAGCCTTCTTAACCGTCTTCTTGGCATCCTCCCGTTGCGAAACCTCCTTGAATGTGTCGGCGGAGAGCACGCCCTTCAGGTTCTCGAGCTCAATGGTGTAGCGGGTGGGCATGATGTGGGTGTCTGTGTGAATCAGCACCTGTCGTTCCAAGTTTATCTTCACTGCCACGTACAGTTGACCTGCTTGACGAAAGGCTTGACCTTGCTCTTCTTGGCCTGCTTGTTCTTTGACATGCGGCGGGTGACCTTGGATGGGTAGGTCTCGATTCCGGCGACGAGAGCGTGGGGGAAGGGATGCGACTTGGTGCCGTTGTCAAGAGGCGAGATGATCACGCACTTCTTGCCGGCATAGCGGCCCCGGGTAATGATCTAGGCGGACTGTGAGTGAGTGCGACAGGTGTTTTCGTGAGCGGCTTCAAACATACGACAACGCGTCCGACCTTAAGGCTGTGAGGTAAATGTTAGCAGTTGTACTGTCGCATAACGAGTGTTTTTCGCAGGGTGCAGCAATTGAAGGCCTGCAGAGTCTTTGGCGAACCGAAAAGCCTCGCATTCCGCCATTTGCATTCCCTGGATATTCGTTCGACGGTACTGGGAGCTACTTACAACTTCATCTTGGCTGTAGTCGTTGGTGATGGGGTTAGTCGTGGAGTTCGAGGTCGTCGAACGGAAAATGCGCCAGTTCGTGTGCGCGGCGCTCGCTTGATCTTTTGGCCGTGAGCGCACGCTAACGCCTCTAGCGTCGCCTCTGGTTGGTCGGCCCCTCCATCGCCGCTGCCGAAATCTCGAAGGCCCGCCAAAAAGTTCGCGATGCTTTGAACTCAGCTGCACTACACGGCTCAGGACATCCATCATGAAGATCAAGGCTCTCAGTCGGTCCTCGTCGTCGGCGCAAGCCCCGGGCTCGACTATAGCCAAGGTCACTCGCAATCTTGACCCTAACCTGCACCCCTTCGAGCGAGCACGCGAATACACACGAGCATTGAATGCGACCAAGGTCGAGCGCATGTTTGCGCAACCCTTCCTTGGAGATTTCGAACCGGGACATGTCGATGGTGTCTACTCCTTTGCCAAAGACCCCAACTCGCTCGAGCACTTCGCCAGTGGTAGTGGTGATGGTGTGGTCAAAGTATGGGACTTCACAAGCAGGCAGGAGAGGTGGCAGGCGCAAGCGCATGAGAACTTGGTCAAAGGAATGTGCTGGACGCAGGACAAGAGACTGATAACATGCGGATCGGATCGGCAAATTCAAATGTTCGAACCTTACGCCCAGCCCTCAAAGTCACCACCAAAAGCGACCTGGCACGGCAACGCTGCCTTTACGTCTGTCTCGCACCACCGCTCGCTACCTTCCTTCGCTGCGGCGTCGAGCGTAGTCTCTTTATATGACACCAGTCGCACATCAGGCGCGCCAGTGCAGAACCTCGTCTGGCCTTCGGCCATTGACACGATCAATTATGTTACTTTTAACCAAGTTGAGACGTCAATACTGGCATCTTGCGCCACCGATCGAGCTGTCATTCTGTATGACGTCCGCACAAATTCGCCCCTACACCGTACTGTCCTCAATTTCGCATCGAACTGCATATCCTGGAACCCAATGGAAGCGTACAACTTCGCAGTTGCTAGTGAAGATCACAATATCTACGTAAGTATCACAACAGAGAACTTCGTGAGGGCTATTTTAACTTTCTCATAGATATTCGATATGCGGAACATGAAGCGAGCGCTGCAGGTCCTGAAAGGTCACGTCGCTGCGGTCATGAGTGTTGAGTTCAGTCCAACGGGAGAAGAGCTTGTGTCTGGCTCGTACGACCGATCGGTACGCCTATGGGAGAGGCAGAAGGGTCACTCTCGCGATACCTATCACACCAAGCGCATGCAGCGCGTCTTTTCAGTCGCCTGGAGTCCGGACAACAACTACGTACTTAGTGGCTCAGACGACGGCAATGTACGCCTCTGGCGTGCGAAGGCCTCAGCAAGACAAGGCGTCAAGTCCTTCGCTTTACGACAGAAGCTGCAATATGATGATGCACTCAAAGAGAGATATAAGCACATGCCAGATATCAAGCGCATCACCAGACACAGGCATATTCCTAAGGCAGTCAAGAAAGCTGGCGAGATCAAGAGTGAGGAGCTCAAGGCCCTTAAGAGGAAGGAAGACAATGAGAGGAGGCACACGAAGAAGGGCGAGGTCAGACGGAAAGCGGAGCGCGAGAAGATGGTTTTGGCTAGAGAGCAGTGATGCACTGAGAAGGGCCTCTTTGACATTGATCTGCATAGCGATGGCGTTCTTCTGACTTCATGAAATGACATCTAAAAGGTGTTCGCATTGCGGGTTATTCACAATTGACACGAAGATCCGGGCAACGATCCCGAAAGCACCGCACCATTAGCATGAAATACCCGGTTTACTTTGTACACTCCGCTTATTCCCACCCTCCATCCTCGATGTGACAACATACCGTACACTCGACGGAATGTAGTTAGTCTCCTACACGTGATATCGCGCGATTGCGTCATCTTCTTACAAACACCAAACGAAAGGGCGAGACTAGCAAACATCCACGACTCGAATCAATCTTGTCATTCCTATGAGACATTCGAATCAATACTGAGGTTTCATTGCACACTTCCTTCTACTCAGCAAGTTTACAGGCGTCATGGCATCCATTTCAGCGCACAAGATTCAAGATGACAAGTTCAACAGCCTCGGCTTAACTAAACTGGCAGTGAACGAGGAGCAAGTTACTTCTTATAGTCGCGCGCTGGGTACCGCGTCCGAGAAGAATCCTATCCTTGTGCTCGTTCATGGGTACCCCCAATCGGCCTACATGTGAATAATTTCCCTACCATGTTGCCTACGATATACAATAATTACTAATCACACAACAGGTGGCGCCATCTCATTCCCTTACTACCTCAAAACGCGCCAATATTCGCTCCTGATCTTCCTGGTTATGGCACGAGCGCAGCTATCCAGAAAAATGATAAACTGACTATTGGCAATGCTATCCTAGCGGCGCTGATGACTGAAATCAAGAGAACATCGAGTGGGTCTTCGACGAGCAACATTCCTGTTGTGCTTATTGGTCATGACCGCGGAGCAAGAGTTTTGCATCATCTTGCTGTTAGTGGCGTGGAAGGAGTCAATATACTGGGTGTGTGTCTGATTGATATTGCAAGTGGATCTCTTCCAATA
This sequence comes from Cucurbitaria berberidis CBS 394.84, assembly GCF_010015615.1. Lineage (NCBI taxonomy): Eukaryota > Fungi > Ascomycota > Dothideomycetes > Pleosporales > Cucurbitariaceae > Cucurbitaria > Cucurbitaria berberidis. Next base: position 4,698,722 of record NW_024468936.1, on the reverse strand, counting down.
TAATATATCCCCAAACGGCTGTCTAGCAGGAATTAATAAGTATCAACAGGTCCCAACTTCAACACAATGGCAGCGCAACGCCTCACCCGTAGACGCCGCAAAGGAAGTAACCGGCTACTTCCATTGGCCGTTCCTTGCCAACGTCTCCCTTGCAGTCCGTATGATCACCGCCTTCGGTGCCTCGAACTGGTGCGAGGAAATGATTCTCCACTGGGCAGGAAAGAACCCTTCGGGCCTCGACAACCTAAAAGCTGATGACGCGCTTACTGTCTATGGCGAGTTCCTCAGCCAACCGCATAGTTTGAAAGCGAGCTGTGAGGACTACAGGGAAGGCGCGACTACCGATGTCGAGAGAGACCAGCAGAATCAGAAGGAAGGGAAAAGAATCAAATCTCCACTGCTCCTGTTGTATTCGGCTGATTACATCGGAAGTCGATACAAATTCCCGGATGTGTGGAAAGACTGGGTAGATAATGGGGTGGAGATCCAGCACCACAGCTTCGGGGATGGGATTGGACATTTTGGCGCTGAGGAGGCGCCACAAGAGGCCGCGAAGGTCATCAATGCGTGGCTGACACGGTTAGGTGTAAATGCTGCATCATGAGTGGGATAGGGTGACTTGGATGGCCGTAATATCTTCTCGGTTATTGGGTATCGAGTCCAGTCAATATTGAATATATTGAGGCCAATGGATGGTAGTGTGGTACGTTACCATGGAAGAAGGTGTAAGGAATTTCACTATGCAAATTTCACTCACTCACTCCAATTCCATATAAAACCCCTCCCGTCCCCCAAATCCGCCTCGACACAACCATTTCACTACCCATCACCCATCACCCACACATTCAAATACCCTCTACAAAATGTCTCCAACAAACACTTTCCACCCATTCTCACGCCTACCCGCCGAGCTGCGCGACTCAATCTTCAACTTCAGTATGCCTTCAACTACAACTATACACATCAGCGAGGCCGAGTTCGAAGTCACACAAATTTCATCACCACCCAGCCTCCTTACCACAAGCCATGAGGCCCGCGAAGCAGCTCTAAAATGGGAGTTGAAGAAATACCCCATCTGGACTGTAGACGATTGGCAAGACATCTACCTTTCGCCTTCTTCCGACACAATCCTCGAACTTGTCATCGAGCCCTCGAAAAGCCACACTCTCAATATTACATGGACGGAGCTGCACGAGATCCTTCACGATGCGCTCACAGAGGCGAAACGCCTCCATATTGTGTGCAGTGAGCCTGAACGCCTAGCTAGGCTGTTCATGCTGCCTGAGGGTGAAATTGTCAGCGTGGGGGAGAGTTGCGTGGAAAAGGGATTGTTCGGTAGCGAGGTCATTTCTTCGGATCGAAATGTTCGCCAAAGCCTCCAAGGAGAGGTATTAGTAACGACAAGCACGCGGACGGTGGAAGAGATTCGCCAGGGAGAGAAGGATGACGTAAGGGTGTGGAGCATGGTCGATGAAGAGGTTTCGGACGGTTTTGGGCCCGAGGCTCGAGTCTTCACCACCAAGGCTTTTGAGCAGTTGCTAGTGGATGGATGGAAGTGGAGCAGCATGCATGAGTTGCATGATATTGTGAAGGCTTCTGGGCTGCTCGACCGTGGAGCAGTTGAGGAGGAAGAAGGGGAGGCTGGTGAGCAGCAGAGGGAATTGGAGGAGAAGTCAGGGGATGACTTGACGATGGAAGCGTTGAAGACTTTCAACGAAGAGATGGCGAAGTTGCGGCCCAAGATATCGTATAACGCTGCGAAAGAAGCTTAGGAGGTAGCGTTATGCCGGAGTATGATCGAGATGAGCTGTCTGGTCATAAGGTAGCCTGTAGAACTTCAATACAGTTTCGTTCGTCACTTCGATGGCAAAGATACTGCGCATATGTCCGGCCTTGAGTGAGCGTGTGTGAACCTAATGAATGCATCATACCGTGAAAGGATTCAGATTGGTGTATGCTAGAACTCATCATGTCATTGACCCGTCTACAATTCATGGTCCCACCCTAAGAACGCCATCCTGCCGTTGTACCTAGAAAGTCCCAACCACCCTCTTCACCGTTCTCCTTGGCCCATCACCACTAACCTGCACAGTACCTTCCGATTCCGCACTCCTTAGAACCTCAAGGAATTCTTGGTTTTCCACCTGTTCGCTCGCGCCCTCACGAACCCGCTTAACGAGCTCACTGAGCCTTACAGTCTGACCTGGAGAAGCAAGCTCATCGAGCGCAGCAAGCACCGCTCGTTTAAGATCCTCTCTCCTCTTGCGATCGCCCGTTGATGTGCCCTCTGTGAGAAGCGACATATCGATAAGACCCGTGCGCGCGTCCGTGGCGGCTTGCTTGAGTGCGGACTTGATGAGGCGAACAGCTTCGTGAACGTCATCTGCCGTTACCTCTTCAGATAAACGCATCTTGGCGTGTGCTTCGGCAAGGCGGATCATGGATTCCAGTTGACGGGTGGTGGCAGTGATTCTGCGCTCTTGAGAGCGAATATCAGCACCAAGGGCGCGCATAGCGACGTATGCGTCTACGAGGGCTTTTGAGGCGGGTTCGGTGATCTTGGGATGGATATGGGTACGAGCATAGGAGATGTAGGAGGTCAGGAAGTCGATAGGCATGATTTCGTTCTTTGACGCATTCTCGGGTACGTCTTCGAGGTACATGCCGACAAGATGACGGGCGAGGCGGCGGTCGTTTTGCTCGTCAATGCGATCGAGAATAAGGTAGACCAAATCGAAACGTGAGAGTAGGGTGGGCGGGAGATCGATGTTCTGCGGGACGGGTAGGTTGACGTCGTATTTTGAGCCGATAGGGTTGGCTGAGGCAAGAATAGAAGTACGGGCGTTGAGAGTGGTGATGATGCCCGCCTTCGCGATAGATACAGTCTGCTGCTCCATCACTTCGTGAAGTACAGATCGCGTAGATTCCGACATTTTGTCGAACTCGTCGATGCAGCAAACACCGCCATCGGACAAGACTAATGCACCAGACTCGAGCACGAGCTGTCGAGTCTCGGGGTCCCGGGTGACATACGCCGTTAGACCTACAGCAGAGGAGCCCTTTCCAGAAGTGTACACGCCGCGCGGCGCGATTCTGTGTACGTACTGCAGGATCTGCGATTTCGACGTGGATGGGTCACCACAGAGAAGGACATTAATGTCGCCCCTGTATTTGGGGCTACCACCCTTTTCGAACTGTTTGTTCGTGCCGCCAAAGAGCTGGAGCAGAATGCCTTTCTTGACATCGTCCATCTCATAGATACTAGGCGCAAGTGATCGAGAAAGGAGTTCGTAGACATCCGGACGAGCACCCGTAGCCTTGATCTTCTCCTCTTCTTCCACTGAGACTTTGCGAGTCTCTTCGATATCACCAGCTGCATGCTCGGCGAGCTCCTCTTCAATGGTTGACACATCGATGCCCATCCGCTTCTTATCAACTTTCTGGATATGTAACGTATCGACGTACGTCTTGAAGATATTCTTGACGGACCGCTGACGGGGGTTAATGCGGACTTGGTTGCACTTGAAGATACCTGTGATTTCGACTCGGTCACCGGCCTTGCAGACATCGACAAGCTCATCATATGCACAAAGTGAGACAGAGTGTGGTGTCTGGCCATCTGGCATATCATCTGGTGTCTCTTGTAGCTTAATGACTTGCTTGTTGGCGAACCCGGAGCGGTTGTGAACGATCTGCATGCTATTCGGCGACTCGCAGACGGCGCGTGGGCATTTTGTGGGTTCAGTGATCTTGCCACGATCAATGTCGACGCGAACCGTGTGATTACACACCGAGCAGCGGAAGAAAGCTATTCATGTCAGCAAAGATCCGAGAAGTCACATTCCAGTAAACTTACCATCCTTCATGTCTGGTATAATGGGAGTGGTCCTAATCACTAGACCCTTGACGCTAACGAGCTTGTCCATGTCACCAGGATTCAACTCGCGCAAGTTGATTGTCTTATCGAGACCGAATGGCCTGACATTGTACGTCTTCTGATCTACCTCGCTCACCAAGTTGGGAATGTCAGCGAATGGTGCGGGCGATGGAGCGCCCGGGGTAGGAGCATCAGAGCTCAGCATGGGAGGAAGAGAGCTGGAGTCTCGAGCCCTGGGTTGCGCAGCGCGCTGTGCCTGGGAGAGCTGAGTCCTCATCTCTGCCATACGCTTCTCGGCGAGCTCAAGCATCGTGTCCTTGATGGCAACATCCATAATCGGGATGATTTCATTCGGGTAGGCTTGCAATTGGTGCCAGAGCTTTCTTGTCGGTGGGTAGGCCTTCAAATTGCGGGCATCCAAGTTCAAGGGAGTGACACCTAGTTCAAGCATCATCTTCATGATGTCGACATACTCGCGAGCCATGGCGGGGTGCTCTGTGGGTAAGCTCATGCCCTCTTCCAGCTCGCCGTCCTGGATCATGCGGTACTTGCGCTGGAAGTTCATAAGAAAGTCCCTCATAGCATGCCTAGCATCCACAAGAGACACGTTAGTACCCCAAATCACTCGTGACGAGTTTCCGCCCAGTACGTCCGCATCCGAGGTATCTGGATTCAAATTGGAAAAGGTGGGAGCGTCTGACGCATCGTGAACAGCCATGCCATTCTCATCAACAAATAGCCTGCGGCGCCGATTGGTAGAGCTTGTGCCGAAGACATCGGAGTGGATATCGTTTCGTCGATTGCGGGCTGCGGACTCGGAGCCACGGACGAAGAGGGCACTGCTGCTGCTTCGGATGTCGGTATTTTGAGCGTTGCGGGCTCGGCCAGGGCTGGAGCTGGAAGCATAGTGGATGGGAGAAGAATCTGTCAATGTTAGCAATGCGTTCAGTCGCATACCGAAATTCTTGCATACCTCCAATAGTCATGGCACTGGCCTTAGGCGTCGCACCGCCATCGCTCTCTGGCGCACCATCTGCTACCCCTGAACCGGAGGGGTTGACGGGCGACGAACGGAAGAAAAGTGGCGATTGCGTTGATGCTGTCTGCAACCTCGAGTTCCTGGGAGTCGCTTGCGATTCACGGTTTGACGCCTGGGAGGCTTCAGACTGGAGCTGTTCGTCTGGGCCCACTGGCGCTGGGCTGCTGGAGGGCATGCGAGAATTTCCATCGCGGGCGCTTCTTCGTGGGGTTACGGAAGCAGAAGTGCGCTGGGAGCGACGCTTCGCTGGAGATGACATTGTTGCAAAGCCCCGAATATACTCTATTCAGAGGACGATGCGATGGTGATCTCAAGAGCCGTGGAGGGGGGCAACGCTGAGGGATGTTGGGCTGGACGCGCCTTCTCCTTTCGACGCGACGCGTTCTGCGCTAAACCTAAGGTGGATCAAAGTGGTTCTTGGCGTCTTCACTGGCTTGTGATGATTCTCTCCAGCTGCTCGAGGAGTGTCAGTGAAACAATTTCCTAAGGTCATGAAGAGAGTGTCTCGCTTGATAGCCGAGTTCATAACTTTGCCAGAGTGGCTGTTCAGGCCCCTCTGCTCAAGTGATAATCACCTAGTGGGGTTAGTCCGTTCAGCTATCGATAAGATGTAGGTGCTGGCCCCGCGATCAGGTTAATTTCGTCAATCAACAAATATCACTTCTAGGCAGCAGCAACATCGCAATTGTCAAAACACCTGCATTCCATTTCGTCGCCTAATACACCAGCAGTCGTTCCATCATAATGGCCCCGCCCTCCAAACTCGCCATTGCAACCGGCGTCGTCCTCCGCTTAGTAAAGGAAGAAGCAAGCTACCACAAGGAGATTGTGCAACAGGAAGCCCGCATCAAGAAGAGCGAGGCGAGTGAGGGTGAAGAGAATGCCGAGTACATATTGAGACAGGAGGTGAACAGCCGCATAGCCAGGTTTTCTTTTCGGAATTCCTCCATGCTAACAACTCATAGCGCCAAGCTCTTGAAGAGACTAAGAAAGTCTTGCCTGGTATGAAGACAAAGATCGAGCAGGCGCTGGAGAGACTGGAAGAGGAGCTGGTAAGTGACCGACACCTGATTGGAGCAAAGATAGGTCGAGCTGACTGGTAATTAGGAGAGCAACAAGGAAGCTGGTGGCGATCCCTCGACTGCAGAGGTCACGAAGGCTGAAGAGGCTATTGCAAAGGGGAAGGAGGCTATCCAAGAGGCCTCGTAAAGTTTCGATCGCTGCTAAAAGGAGCTATGATACCCGTACCTAGATGTACAAATGACCCAGTATGATACGCCGACCTGAACACCATGCTATGCTAGAGAAATGCCCATAGTATCGGCTGCGATCATGATTCATCCATCTTGGACGCTGATCTGTCCTCCCCGTCGTCTTCACCATCCTCTAAGTCTTCTCCCTCCTCCAACCCGGACGAATCATCCGCGTTAGCGTCTCCAGAGTTTGCACCTGAATCTGCCATGTCAGTGTCCTCAACAACACCAGACCTAGCCGGAGATGCTACGACGCTAACTTCCCTCGACAGCGGCTTCAGTCTATCTTGTGGTGGCACTCGGAGCATTGAGGAACCTTCTCCACTCTGGCTAAGGTGTACCGGCGTCAACCCCCCCTCTGGCCTGGGGGTGCCAACGTGACTAACATCTCCCCTAGAGGTGCTACCTTCGTGCTCGCCATCCTCGTCCCCATCCTTCATCATGCCCTCTTTGCGCTCAGCCTCCTCCTTCTCGTCCTTGATCATGCGCAACATTTCTCGTGCCTCCTCGTCGAGGCGTCCGAATTGTGTGCGCCGCTCGCTCCAGGTGTTCTTTGCTGACTGTACCTCGTACTCCAGCTCTGCGATCTCTTCGTCTAACTTTGCGTGTGCTATAGCCTGCTCGTCCCGGGGTTTGAGCATCTTGCTACTGGTGATCTTCTCGGTCAACTCGTCGTACGTCTTACGAACTGCTAATGTTTCTTTCGCTTCGACAAGCTGTTCTCGTAACTCCTCTATAGTGTTCTTCACATGCTGCTGCTTCGCCGTGATGCCGTCCTTCTCCACCGCATATCGTTCGCGCTCCGTGTGATTACTGTTCGTAGTGAACTCGGATCGTAGGATGGCGAAGTCCAGAAGCGATAGCTCGTTCATTATATCTTTTCGCCAAAGCTCGATGTCATGTGCTTGTTGCTCGCGCTCAATTGCAACTGCGGCTGCAGCTTCCTCGGCGGCGGAGGCATCTGGAGGGGGAGACGGGAGCTGCTTTGGGCGCGCATCGTCGAAGAAATCGGACTTGAGAAGGCGACCAGCGGCGTGAATGTACGGTCGTGCCTCGACGGCGAGGAGTCGGGATACGTTGTGGAGCGCATCTAACAAGGTCAGTGGAAGCTTCGAATCGGAGGGCAGTATGGCTTACCTTCGTCTGCCTGGGACAGAAGGCCCCAATCCTGAATCGCCATTTCTTCTCGATACCACAGAAAGCAGGTCAGTGATATTGTAAGAGTCTTGTTCTTAAGCAGCTCACGTAGTTGCTGCCAAAGTCGCAATATCGAAGTTCCAAAACCGAGCACAACGCTAGCTGAACAGGGATCCGCCGTAGCTCAGCCCGAGGTCAACCTCCGACGTCAGAACCCCGGATATCTTTCACTGCACCTTCGATACGCCTTCGTACCCTCACTACTTTGATAGGAGCGACTCGGCTAGCCACTATTACCTCAACAACCACTTTAACAATCATGATGATGTGACTGCTGCGGGGTGCTTAGCCCCGTATTCGTTGTTCAAACCGCCCACGTACCATGGTTCACAGCGTCTAAGAGTCACCCGCTTTCCTTGCGAGTAAACGACCGCTACATTATCACATCGTGCACCCTCCAAATTCGCACCGCTACGTGTTTTTCTCCTTCGCCATCATCCATCCACCACCCATCATGCCAGTCCCCAAGCTCTTCGAGCTGGCCAGACAGCGCCTTATCAAAAACATCGATTTGCTCAACGACGTCGGAGACCTCCCCTACTCCTTTCTCGAGCCAGTTCTACGCTTCATCCAGAATCCCGACCAACTACAAGAGTTGGAAGAGAACTGCACACAGCTACTCGGCGAAACAGGCGACATATGGCTAAAGTTCATCAAGCGAGACATACCGAACTGGGACAAGAAACCACATGAGCCACGAGATCCCAAAAACTGGAGTAAGGTTTATCGGAAGCTCAGGAAGGATATGGACAAAGAGAAGCAGGCTGACGCTGATGCGCTGAAGCAGCAGATGCAGGCCTTGCAGAAGGATAGAGCACAAAACAAGACATTGATTGTGGATAGCAAGGTCGGATATGGCGCCGGTAGTAGCAGGATGTTCTCTTCTGTTGGACGTAGTAGCGGCTGGGGCGGCACTCCTGGAGCGCCCTCCAAGACTGGCAAAGTTGCATTCGACAAATTGAAGAGGGGCATATTCGATCACAAAAGGGAGCGTCCGAAAGCGCCACAAATGCCAGCGCACGTACTAGCTCAGCGGAGGACCCAGGTGGTAGAGGCGCCAGCTCGAATGGTGAGGATGGCAGAGTACGAGAACAAAGCTCCAAGAAATATGGTCTTGTCTAGGCCGGCTTCTGCGTCAGTGGCGAAGAGAGCTCAGCCGCTGCCATCCACGAGCCGACCACAGATCACGCAAAGACCAGTGGTACAACAGAGTACTGCCCCAACTCGAACGTCTCTCCCGGCTGGACAACAGTTTCACGCACCGAAGCTAAGGCCACCACAGGAGTCAGTGGGCGCTCCAACAACGAAGAGGAAGAGGGAAGAATATAATCTTTTCCACCAGCCAAAAAGAAAGAAGTTTTAAGTCAGAGGGTCCACCTCCACCTCCGTTCACTTCATTCTGTAATAGCTCTGGGGTATAGAGACAGATATCAGTCAGCGTGTTCCCTATTTGCGCTGTTTCCGTTTGTCACCATATCATTATGCAGTCTTACTCAGGAGCGTTTGATCTTCTCGGGCATTATTGGGTGACCACTAGCCACAGAGGCAGTGGGCGTGGCGCTTAGGATGTCATTACTACCGGGCGGCATCTTTTTCTGTATGTTTATAGTTTATACGTTCAAGTCACGGATCGCAGTCACTACAGCTCGTCTTCGCCATCGTCCACCTGTAACCTCCCATTGAATTAGTGCGAGGTGAAAGTGAAGGAGTGCGAGTTGTCTTGGCACTCCCAAATGCAGCAAGACCGTTCCGCGGGTTCGTACACTCCATCATCCCACTTGTTCCATACAAACACAAACACGCCGAATACCCTCGCAGCGACTGTACGTACCATGGCAGATATATTCGCGACCACTGGAACTACGATCCTAGAGACTGATAGCCCGTTTCGAATTCTTGCCCTACCGGCAGAGCTCATTAGTAGCGTTTGCGCCTTCCTCGAAGATGATGACCTTGTCAATATCCGTTGCGTATGCCGCGTGCTCAAGGCTCATTCAACTACTGCTTTCGGTACGCGTTTCTTCTGTCATCTCATCGCGATATTGCACCCTACCAGCCTCGCTGTTCTTCTAGAGCTTTCCCGCCACGAAATACTCTCGAAATACGTGCGTAAGGTCACGATAAGCGGAGAACTCCTGGGTCACAGCATCTTTCCGTTGCAAACCGATATGCCATCGCACCTTAGCCTACAGAAGAGCATCGAGAACTCGGGGTTGGACTATTTGATTCTTCTTGAAGCGTTCAAAGCCCTTCAGAACCTCGAGGTTGTCGGAATTGATGTTGGCTCTTTCCATGCCGCTGAGGAATTTGGATTCTGCGACCATGGAGTTAGGTGCGGGCGAGTCCAACTATACAAAGAAAATGTCGGCATCGATCACAACGAGGCAATGGGCAACAGTCGTGTCTATGATCCGGTGTTGCGGGCCCTTCATAGCGCCAATGTTCACGAGAGAGTCGAGTTATCACTCATGTTTCACCCCTCATCAGAGGAAGATTGGCCGGTCTCTTTCTTCGATGTTCAATCACTACTCTGGACAAAGTCGTTTGCTCCGAGATTGCGCGACCTATATAGCCTCGGCCTCGTGGATTCCAAGTGGATCAATACCCTCATGCATTCTGCAACCGATCTCCGCGAGCTTCATCTCCAGGGCGACCACGACCTAATCAGCCTTCCTACTTCAAACAAAATCTCCCAATGGCCTGAATTTCGCAAACTTGAACTCGACGAGCTCCTTCTCCAGCATAGAGACTTCGTCCCCTTTCTCCGTGAACATGGTCCAACCTTAGAATATTTACATCTGCAAGGGATCGGGTTCCCCGACGGGAACTGGATCGAGCCTCTGGAAATCATAGAGAGCATGCCGAAACTCACACGTTTGTTTGTGAACACGCTGTTCGAGCAAAGTCCTTATAACAACTTGGGCAACACTCTCGATCGGTTTGACAACATCTGGGATTGTAACGCTCTTGATCTTGTAAGCCATGACGACATCACGGTAGCTCTGGTAGCCCTGCGAAGCGAATTACGAACAGAGCCGATGACTCCATTTACAACAGAATATGCAGTTGCCTTTCACCATACTGTGGACCTGCGAAAGGCAAAAGCAGCTGAAGAGGAATTGATTCTTTGCGTTGACGGAAATTGGGTGTTCAATCCGGAGGCTGTATGGGATCTGATGTCTTCCGATGAAGATGAAATATCGGACAGGGGTGCAGGCGAGGATGGGGACGAGGCCGGGGATGAGCCTGGGGATATGTCCATATGAGCTGTTGCGACTTGGGTCGCTCGTCTTACGAGATATAGAGGCGGATGTATGGCAAACCAAGTGCGCTTTACCGCAAGAAGTGGGTCCGTCAACTACTGGGTCAGAAGCCCAACGCGTCGGCAAGAATCATGTATAACGTAGGGTATTACACAGATTTAATATGTCGTCTTTTTCCTCACCTTTGCGTTCTTGTCTATACCGCTTTCGGACTCATGGCAGCCTTATACTTCTAATCCCTACTCCTTTAACGCACCTACTCCAAAACCTCTTGAACCCCTTACATAATGGCATTTTCATAGGCATTTGAACGAGAGCCGTTTAAGTAAAGCTCACGCCCGACCGTCACAGCATATGAACAGCGATAACTCCTGCAACACTAGAAGCTGTATACTAATACATTTCTTTGGGGGTTAGATGAGAGCACTACAAAAGGAACTCGCATGTGATATTCTTGTTTGGGAGAAGGACAAAGTGACTAAGCACTGCGGCCCAATCCGGTAATCCGGAACAAACCTAACTTCCACTCACAACCCCTAGCGCCGATTCTATACTCTTTGTGAACGCTTCTTGATGATGACATCTGAAACAAGACCGAAGATCCTTCTCTTCGGTGCTGGCAGCGTAGGAACAGTATACCTCTGGCTCCTATCTAGGGTCGCATCAACAACAGCAGTTTGCCGCTCCAACTACGACATCGCGAAGAAGAACGGATTCGTCATCAACTCGTCCATCTTTGGCCAGAATATAGAATTTGAGCCTGACGTCGTACACGACTGTGAGGAAGCGGTTTCTAAAGCCTCGGCACCTTTTGACTACATCATTGTCTGCAGCAAAGCCATCCCTGGAGTTGTTCCGCAGCTTATCAGCCCTGCGGTGACCCTTGGGCATACTGCTGTTGTCCTTGTGCAGAACGGAGTTGGTATCGAGAAAGAGTACCATGAATTCTTCCCCGAGAATCCAATCATAAGCGCAGTCGTCTACCTTCCGGCTACACAACGACCAGCAGGTGTCATCAAGCATGGCGAAGTCGAAAAGTTGCAAATTGGAAGCTATCCCTCGTTTGCACCAGATCAGCATGCGGATGCATTTACCAAACTCATACAGTCCGCTGGTGGTACCGCAGAATTCTACGAAGACGTCCAGCCCAAACGCTGGTTCAAGTTACTAGTCAACGCATCCTGGAACCCGATATGCGCACTCACACTAAGCAAAGACACAGAAGTACTCAGCAGCTCAGATGAAGCGTCTGATGTGCTACTGGCAGTCATGCTTGAGATTCGGGATATCGCTGTTGCGTATGGATACAATATCACGAGAGAAGAGGTGGAATACCAGCTTGGTCGGGCACAAGCTAGGATCCCGAAGAACGCTGGCATAGAGCCAAGTATGTTACAAGATGTACAGGCCGGGCGGAGGATAGAAGTCGAGGCGATTGTTGGCAATGTAGTGCGCATGGGCAAAGAGAAGGGTGTTTTGTGCGTTCGGCTGGAGATGCTATATGTCCTAGCAAAAGCCCTGGATTCACAGATTGGGAGAAGTTAGAACGAGCAGCTGCGAGTGAGTATAGAGACTAGTGCGGTATATTCTCGTGTGTCATTATTTCGCTGAACATTCGAAGTGCCTCACATCTTACAACAATGTTCCTCCCCTGACCACTTTCTTTACGCTATCTTCTTTGTTTTCTTGTAGTTAAAGTCCATTTTGTCACTCTTTATACTTGCAACCTCTTTCATTGATTTTCACAATGTCGTAACGACGCCGTTTCACTGCCCGCGCCATCGCCAGCACCACGCCAAGGCTTCTATTGGCTTTCACCTTCGCCTTCCTAACCATGAGAGCGCGCCCGCCTAGATTATTCCTGTTGTTCCTATTGTTTATTCGGTAATTTCGAGCTCGGACTCCCACAGCGTAATCAAAAAGCTTCCCGCCAAGTTTGCACGTAAACACCCACCTCCACCTCCACAACGCATACAGCCGACACGTACCAACTTTCAGATCAACTACCTGCACTGCATTCCGACAGCTTCATATTCTCCCAATATTTTAGCAGAAGCTCGCGCTCTTTGCAATAAGTATATCGCTCGTCCGTTGCTGGCGCTGCTCACGAGCTTGCCCCATACAAAACGTATACAGGCTTGCGCACAATTCGCTGTCGGCCGCCTTCCACTCACTCTTGATACACACGTCGTCACCAACATGTCACCCACCATGCTCTTCACCTTGTTCTGGGCCTTCGCACTATGGCTCCTCGAGAGGTTCGGCACCCTATCCTTCGATAATCAGCTTTTCACCTGCTACATTATCTACGACACACTCTCGGAGCCTATCAGCAACTTCTACGCCGTCTGCACGTATGAGAACGTTGAGACATGTGGTTTCATGGTACTTTTAGGTCTTATACTCATGCTCCTCGTCGCTTGGGACTTCGAATTCAAGACGGACAACTTCTGGGAATGGCTTGACAATGGTTGCACTGCCCGAGCTCCTCAACATTATCGCCAGAATACCGCCGATGATATTCATCTACCTCCTACCGCACCAACTCAACTGCCTCCAACGCCGCCTTCAGCAACCGATAAAAATCCTACACCTCCTACCTTATCACCTCAACCCTCTGCAAACCCACCTTGCTACTGGCCTTTTCCAAACCTAGATTGTACCGGTACCGGCGAGTCATTTCTCCCTTGCAATCGGTACAGCAGTAAGCCAGACCCGACCATTCAGTACCCTCCCCGCTGGAAGCACACATTTCTCGACGAAGAAAATGAGATGAAGTATGGTTCCAGGCGTGTATTCAAACCGCATTATGGCTACGAGTGGAAGTTCATTCCAACTGCAAGTGAGGCTACAGTCGCCGTGCAATCCATCATTGAGGAGCCGGGAACACCCCAGGGCTTTATTGCCGCTGAGCGTAGGCCTGCTCAGAAAGAGGTAGCCGCTACACCTACCCATAAGGTTGTGGATCCTCCTGTTGCTCGCCCATATCAACCTTCAGCAGCTTCTACGCCGGTCTCTGCTCCTACCACCAGTCCTCCCGCTGCGCCCACTCGAATTCCTCCGCAAGTACCTATTTTGTCATCCGGTCCGCCTGTCCAGATCCTCCAGGCTCAATCTACTCCAGCCAGCCAGCCACCAGCTCAGCCGTCCTTCGATGACATGGTCGCTTTCGCCTTTAGCTTCTTCGCCGGCATGTCAGATGAGCTCAAGACAGCGTTGCAGGCATTCATCCTCGTCTCGTCCATGCAGGAATACCAGGAGCCTGCTGATGCCATCCGCAGCCTAATCGAGAAGGCGTACAAGTCTCTCCAAGTGTTCTTTCCAAACGGACTGACTGCAGATCAGTCTGTTCACATGGGTTGGAATGTCATGATTCTGGATTTCTGGGGCCTCATAATTCCACATGGCTATGCCATCCAGCAGGAAGCGCCTCAAGTTCTAGTCACATTCCTGGGTGATTTCTTCCTTTTCGGTCAGTATTTGGGACTGCCGCTTCGGCCCCTTGACTGCACTCCCCCACCGTCTCGACGCCCACCAATTCAGCTCCGACCTCAACAGCCTCCGACCCAGCCTCCGTCTCAACCAATCCCTCACCTTCCATCTCAACCTCCTCCACCAACGCTGCGAGCCCCTCCAGCCTACCCTGTGCAGCAGCCAACCAAGCCTGCAAAAGACACGAAAGGGATCCAGGCACCCTCCGAGGCAGGACCTTCGGTGCCGCGGGCGGCATCGAAGGTCTCCAAGACCACACAAAAGCAGCCTATGCAGCCGAAGGTGTTCGACTTCGACACCTATCTCTGGTTCCAGGCAACGAATAGGGAGCTGAATAGGCTCACCCGCAGGTCCTTCGGATGGAATGAGGCAAATGTGTGGCAGTATTCGGGCGCAAAAGACCTCGTGTTGAGCGATTCCCGGCGCAATTGGGCAGATAGCTCGTTTGTGAAGATGGAGTTGACCAAGAAGGTACCTGCGTTCAAGCGTGCGGCAGTGGTTCTCCGCATGCAAGCGAAAGCAGGTGCCCTCTTGGATCACGCTTCATCTGCGCCTCTACTCGATGAGGTAACGGGGTTCATCAAGCAGGCAGCAGAGATGACTGCTGCTTGTGGTGGCATGGACCCTGTCAAGCCATGGGAAGATTGGTACAGGGCTTGCTATTACTTCAACAGTGAAGTTTTTGAGGAGAGGACTGTATATCGTCCTCTTCGCGAGCAGTATGGGACGCTTGTATGGAACCGCTTCGACGATCAGTGGACCGCCGTTGATAAGAAGTGGCTTCCTGACGATGACTATGAGTGAATGAGTAAAAGGAATGGCATGCTAATGCTGGCATGGTCATCATCCTCTCTTAGATACTGTACTTTAATTCCTTTTTAGATGCTATGTGTAAGCTCTACAGTAGAGCTGTTTCAATGTCGCGGAAGTTTCCAGGAAATACCAAGCATGATATAAGAAATGTCATTCTATTTTGGCGTCAAAGCGCGATTCAATATTACACATGTTGCAATCACTAGGTGCATACAATACTGTAGTGAGTGTGTGATGTATACATGGAGCAAGATCAAACAGCGATAGGACTTGCAGGGTTCAAGTACGGGTCCGACATACGTCTTCTATTCAACGTGTGAGGCATCTTGACTCCATCGAGTGTCGGTGAGAACAGTGGGTCAAGACTCTCACTATCAGGTTTATTAGCACTAGCACTCATAGGACTATTTTGACTACAAAGAAAGAAGAGACTTACTGCTGCATCATGTCTTCCACAGAGTTACGCTTCGTGTCACTCTTTTCACTCTGCTTGCCGATATCAAAGGCAAAGTAGTCCTTGGTTTGCTTGAAGGGACTAAGATTCCCCTCTTCAACAGTCATCGCCATGGGCGTAGGTGGAATAGTAGTAAGGATGGTGTGCGGGTAGTTTCCGAATGTCGACATCTTGGTTGGGCACGCAGCACTCATGCTTGCACGGAAGCCTCGCCCGGTCGTATCTGGTGGCGAAACGGAGAGAGCCATGGAGTTGCTACGCCCTGTTCTAGCTAGCACTGGTGCCTGGATTTGGCTGTGACTCAATGCTCGTTTGATGAAGCTGAACGCTGAGGCAGTAGAGGAGCTGCGGCTATGATTATTTGGAGAAGTATTGAAGTGGTCGGAATTGGCTGATACGACGCTGAGGTTCCGGCCATGCTGTTGCAAGAAGGGGCTATTAGTCGTGGTGGGTACGGCCATGAGACTGAATATGCCCCTGAGGGCAGAGATCGAGGCGTCGACGGAAGATTGGATGCAATTCCACGAGTACTCGAGGCTGATAAAGTCGTCTAGGCTATCTTCGATTTTGATCATCTCGTTCAAGCAGACGCAAACTGCGTCAGCAATGATGGTCGTTCCGGTTACCCAAGCATTTGCGACAGCGTCCTGACAATACGCAGGCTGGGCATGGATAAGGTTGATAGCAGAATTAGTTGTCTTATCAATAGCATGATCTGCCATGTCGCGCTGCTGGCACACATCTACTCGTAGCGACGCGCGTCTGCTCGAAAGTGATTGTTCGCCGTGCATCGTAGCTTTCGCACCATCGTAAACGGCTTTGAAAGCATCCTGGTGGACATATGCAATGCCAGCGTTTAGGTTGTCGAGCGTAGATAGAACAGCATCGGCGTTATCCCCAAGTGAGGAGTAGAGAAGGGCGACATGATCGGTTCCTTCGATGAGGGCGTGTGCCTGGAGCGACTTGAAGAAGCTGAAATCGTTTGTTCTTCGAGCGGAGTGGAGGTTGTGTCGGACTAGAGCAATGCGTTGTGTCCAATGAAGTCTGTGAGTTGGCTCGGATGCCATTGTACTGGTTGTTCTTGATCGTTGTCTTCTTTTTGCTCGTTGATGTTTTATTGTTGTGGCTTCTGTGTACAGGTGCTAATTCTTGTCTAACTGCGGATGTAACGAAAGGAGTCAACCTAGAATGTAGGAATAAAAAAGAAGAATCGGGTTTCTTAGCTATAGGGCCACTCACGGCAATCACCATGTCCTTATAATCCTCGATTCAAGGGGTCTAGCGTGATCCACCTCCATCGCCGATGAAAATAGACATGCACAATCCGCATTTCGATGTTAAGATCTAAATGATCATGTCGAATCAGTAAAACATACAATCTAGCGGGTAGACATCTCAGTTTGAGTCAAGCACATGGAATATTCCACACGAGAGGAGACGTCAAGGTAGGATACTACTGTGGTTCGTATGACCAACCAGGCGAGGGTGCGTCAAAAGGCAAGACAAAATGACGATGATTTTCAATCCAAGACATGAGAAGTACTGAAAATCCCCTTACAGGATGGATTGTCTTAGCACAATAGCAATGTCCACGTTCTGGAGTGTGTAGGGCTGAGACATCTGGGTCTAGTCCCCGTACGACCATGGACGAATGACCAAACGTGACTGTTTCAATGACTCTCAGATGATGAAGATAGCTCTCCACTGCTGCATACGGACAAGCAGTCCGTCATATTGACTATCAGACCACTTCCTGCTTGCGGGTGTACTGAGATGCATTCATTCTCTCCAATATTAGTGTCTTGATCACGTCGCAGTGGCTCCCGATATTTTAGGAGGATACCATCATACTAAGTGGCCAGTGAACACGAGTAAGATTGCGTCTGACGCAAGACCAAGTGCGGTGCTACTGAGAACGGGAGGTGTTGTTATTGGTACACTGTCGGCGGTCAGCACCAAGACTACTCATAGCAACCATCAAGGAGATGATCTGGTTCAAGTTGCATTGTTTCGATCTTGACATCGGCACTAAACGCTGGTGGGTCGTGGCGAATTGCGAGGCTGACGTACTCCCAAGTCTCCGGCATCTAAGCCGGACTACTCTAGAAGGCACGCGAAACAAGAAAATATGTGAGCCGTCAAGAGTTACCCGCAAATGGCCCAATAAGCGTGGCAGTCTAGTTCTCGTGGTACTAGATATCGCCTATCTTGTGCCTAAGATGCTATATTGGTTGTACTTGAACATCTTCTTGCAGGTTCATCATACTTATCGTCGATTAGCTTTTCAATTGGGTAGGCAAAGTGAACGAATCGGAACCTAGCACTTCTGGGAGAAACCGAGTTGGGCCTGGAGTCAGACCTGGGCTTTACCAGAGCTCAGATCCCGCCTGAGCCAACTGGATTGAAGAGTCGTATCAGTTGCCCATATGCTCCCTCTTCTTCAGCGTCGGTAGACCCACGGAGCCCTGCAACCCACTCTTGCTTCCCGGAATTCCCGAACAATGAGATATATGAAATGGGGTTCATGTCCGAGCCTGAGGTGGTCAAGCCGGATCATGCAGTTTGGTGGAATCGCTGCAGCGACCGGAAGAGGGGAGCACCGCCAAAGGTGGCCAGAATGAGAAGAATACAGCAGAAGAGTCTGCCGAGTCACCACGATACCCTGAAGTTGCGCATATACAGTCGGGCAAGGCACAAGGCTGTGAGAAAGGAAGAGGTAGTAGTGGGTCGGGGTCGATGGACAGCGCATAGTGGCCTAGAGTACGTGCGTCCGATCTATGCGTAGATTACGAGGACCTAGGAGCCGGAGGAAGCCGCAGTACCGGGAGCAGTCCAGGTAGGTTAATTGCAGTTCGAAGAGTATTGTCGGCGACGGGGGGTTGTGCAGGAGATGACTGTTGAGACGAAGCTCACATACGCTATCGGTCGTGTGCCTCGCCATCGTACCAAATTTCAGCCGCATCATTCTCGCGTCGCACAATGCTTAGCTTTTCCTCCATGATCTCCAAACTTATCGCAAGGGCGTCGCACAGGCTGAACCCGCGTTTCGTGTCTAATGCAAATCCCGTTGGTGCGGAACGGTGATTGGTAGAGAAGGTTACAACGACGCCCGACTCGTGTGCTGTAGCCGCTTTGCTACCTCGTGCCATGCTCTACTTGCACAGGCTGCGCGACTGCGCCGCATTATGGGCTTGGGCTTGTGAGCCTTATTTCGAAGAGCTGCACTTCTGCGGCGATGCTCTTGCCTCTCGGCGTTCTTGTCTTTTGAGATTCCATGCGTGAATGCCAGCTTGGAGAGGAAATGAACCATGTCGCCGTATCCAAACCCATCGCAAACGTCAACATCTCCATCATCCACATTGTCATCGACGATGCCCGAAGGATCGCAAACAGGACTTCCGGGCATGAAGCGCGGAATCGCGATAGGTGTCGCGTGCTCTGTTGCCATTCTGGTCGTCGCACTGCTCGCCTTTTTCGCAGTTAGGCGGCGGAAACGCATCTTACGAAGCCCGAAAAACTCAGGAAACAACATGGTGGAGCTTTCAGGGACTGAAGTGTGGCCGCATGAGAAGGCCTTGCAGATAGCGTCGCCGCCGCAGCCACCGCCGCTCCCGCTCGTTGAAGCGGATGCGCGAGCGATCTATGAGTTGGATGCGGATCCGATACTACCCGAGTTGCCCAGCGATACAGATGCTTCAACAATCAAAACAAATAACAAATCTGATCGGAATTCCTGGTGCCTCGACGACGATGCTGTTTACACGCAGAAACTTCAACAATGGGACGATAGGGGCCTTGCACTGAACACCCAGGACCAGTCGGACAATCGAGAAAACGAACACCGAAATTTACCACTGTTGACGATTTCTGCACCTAGAGGCTCGCCAGGCGATGTTTCACCTTTACTGGTGTCATCCTGGGATACTTCATCACGGTGCGCCTCGCCTGTCAGCGCGCTGCCGGACGCTCACCTACCATCGCATCGCCACGAACACTGGCATCGTTGAACATGAATCGCACGTTGTGCTGCCCAGAACGGGACGAGCACGCCAACAAGCAATCGAAACACTACATCTATGCAGACTCAGACCATAGTCATTTCCACCTTAGTGAGAGGGGGCAATCGTTCCAAACATGGATGACGCCCAGCACACCCCCCGATGGAATAGAACAATCCCGGAGCATGGTTTTTTGGCCGGGGGATGGTCGATTATAGACTTCGAGAAACACGTTAGAGCAAGGATAGAAGAAGAGTCGAAGTAAGAGAAGGAAAGTGCGTGGAAGGGCTGGCTGGCGGTGATTCCGAAAGTAACGTGTAGAGAGACGAAGCGTATGAATTTGAGTCTAGATTGTACATGTATGTGCTTGCATTGGAGCAAAAGTCTTGCAAAGGTTCAGCAACCCTGAGAGCACTCCAACAATCTCTTCATTGGATGTATCGCTGTAGAACGTTGATTCCCTTGATGCTAGGTGCTTTCTGCGGAAATCCACACTTTCGCGACTTGGTTACCTCTAAATAATGGCGCAGGAAACAATTTTCAGAACTCATTCATGCTACTCTACAAGGGAATTTTTTATTTAGCAGCCTTTTTCATCATTTACAACTCAGCCATCATGCATCCTGTGCTTCGAGTTCTAGCGGCCGCGCCTGCCTCTTCCTTCTCCTAACTTTCAACCCCTCGATCTCCTTAAACATCTGCTGGCCGTCGTAGATCCAAGCCAACTCGACTCGTTTATGTGCTGGTATAATCTTTCCATTTGCGTCTTCGACTCTGCATTGGGTATAGAAATCCAAGGACGGATAAAGGGTGGGCTCGGCGTCGAAATGTGTAAGCTCCAAGAGACTTCCAATGAGAAGCGTAATGATGCAGACTGAAAGTGTGAAGCCACTGAGGGCGATGTATGCGTAAAGTGTCCCACGACCAACCCTGATCCTATAGCGTGTGTCTGCGAATGAGACAAGCGATGACTTCGCCGGCTGCTCGAAGGCGCCTCTGCTATAAAAGTCCGAAATGTCGGTGGAGTTGGATAAGAATGGCAGAACAGTTTGGCTTAAAATCCCGTTTTGACAGTAAAACAACGTGATGCCTAACAGGTTTTGCAGCGCGTTCGTGCCCTTCCAGTGCGCTTCAATATTCGTGCTCAGGTTCAATCTGCCGATTCGATACATGTGGCCTGCAACTAGGCGACCAAAGAAATTAGTGGGAGAGCCAAGAATGGGATTTGATGCCACAACTCCAGCGGCAGTGCTGTTGGTAGCTAGAATGGCGCTGAGGGCATCCAGGACATCAGCGGCGTTGAGTTTGGCAGGCTGCGGATCTGACTGTACTTCATGCCAGAGTATGCGACCATCCAACCGCTGATAGGCAACAGTAGCAGGCACGTACGAGGCGTGAAGAGACGTCGAAAACCCTCTCGATGATCGCCAGCTAGTGTCATTTTTGCACTGCTTGTTGACAATGAGATTCGCAGGACATGGAATCATCCTGGCATTGATGCTTCCATCTTGCATATCGCTTATGCAGAGAGTGTAAAAAGCTGGACCAGCATTGAAGTCTTTACAATCTAGGGCACTGGCCGTCCCTTTGATATTATCGCGAAACTCGAGCAAGAAAATCTGCTGATTTGCTGAGAGGACCACCTGAGAGTCTGAACTGCGAGACAGTGGCAAATTTGCGTTGACGTTCTGAAACTCCTGTGCGATCAGAATTTCGTGCAGGCAACTTTGATTGGGCTCCAGGCCCATGCCTTTTGCGCATCCTTCATGTCGTGCGACGTCAGGCGTAATATCGATCGCGTGTAGTGGATTCGAAAGGAAGGAGACGTAGCCTAAGTTGAAGAGCATGTCCTCCATAACTCCTAGCTGAGGAGCAACACTACTGTTGAACGGCTCCATGCCAAATGCCATAGGTTTCACCGTGTCACCTATAGCAATATATGTCAATTCGGTATTTACATTGCCTATACTGCATCAGTGTCAGCTATACCTATCGTCGGAACAAACGCACTCATGATTAACACCCCCAGTAGCGGTATTGAAATTTCTGAAACGAGCCGAAGAAGGCTCATCAAGCGCGGTTTCATAGGCCATTCGCTTGGTGGGAGACCTCTTCCGAACGCTAGGACAAGTAGACCAAGTGGCCCTGTGCCAGGTTGCAAAGCCAGAAATTGAGGGAACCCGATACCTTCAGGCCGTGAGATCAAAACCCATTGGACCAAATCGAACGTCGAATGGACCGTGCCTGCGAGGAACAGACCGGCAGCTTCCGAGAAGACGCGTAGTATCAGAATTGTCCTTGCTTGAGAGGCATAGACAATCTTCGATCGCGAGAGTCGTGTTGAGCCGAGGGCATATGACACCGTCATGAAGAAAAAGATAAGTGCAAGGATGGTCGAGGTCCAGGCTAGTATAGTCTGCCGTGCAAGGCCTAAGTATCGTCCATCTTTAAAGGGTACGCGCGTAGGCAGCCACAAAGGTCGCTGTCTTTTAGGTCTTGTCATTGGGAGATACCGTATATGAGCGCAATAAATGCGAAGAAAGCGACGGAAATCATCTCGTGCGAGATACCCACAGCAAACGCTGTGGGGTAACCCTACATCCAAAAATAGGTTTAATTGATGAAGGATTATAGGCTATCCTTGAATAGGTAAAGTGAATGGGGGCCGAATCGTGGAGATGTGCCCGTCTGCCGCAAATTGTTGGACAGAATGTTGCATCAACTAGTGAGTGTGAACATTGGTCCAACCGGTTTTGTTGCACCTTGCTTGGGTTTGATAACATTTCGAAAGGACATCGTGAACGTCCTGTCGCCAGAGGTCTAAGCATGATAGACACTTTGTTGTATCACATCTGAGGACAGATAGTTAAGGTTGTGACTCGAAGAGACCAAAAAGCAAAACATATAGCTAGCAATATTTAGTACCTTGATGTGCTGATTGAAGAACGCCTAGGGCGACGTTTATCGCGAGGGTTTAGGCCCTGACGTCACACGCTAAGTGAAAGCGTCACAGCGCGGCCTCGTATCAAGCGACATCGAACTGATGAAAGAATTGGAAAAAGCAAAGACTAGTAGGTGGGGGCGTGATATCTCGATAAGGGCATGATCGAGGTGAACAATCGCAAGTTAAAGACCTGGAAAAATGGCGAGCAAATGTGGGTATGTGGATTAAGGCGCGCAACAAGGGGTAGCGAGATCCCGGGGCGCAAACCATCAAGCGAAAGCCCAACGTGATGTGGAGCATGGCAGGAACGACATGAAGGATTTTCGGCGTCGTCTAGCCCTCCTCAGCATTTGAGGTCCTAGAAGTCAACGCGATCCTCTAGACAGTGCCATCATAAGGAGCTACAACACTGTTCAAGGAAGCAGTTCAGATGGTATATGGAAGCCCCAGGGCTGCGACCTTGGAGAAACTCCGTTTGACGCCTTACACCTAATATATGCGCATTCAGCAATGAACGCCACAGTTTCAGCTCCAGGCTGGCGTCCACCTCGGTACCACTCTTCAGCCTATTTCATCCGGATCCTACCCGAAGTCATCTCAGCTGGAAACCTCGTGTCAACAGCGCCACAGATTGCGTTTGTGCTCGCCAAACTATCTCTCTGACGCATAATTCAAGAAAGTGGGGAAAGGCCTCATGCTGTCGAATTGCGTTTATCATTTTAGTGGCAGCTGCATATTGCCGCTCGAACCATGACGGTCCACGACCTAAGATCCTGATACCTGGGTTCATCGGGCATCCCCATTCTCGTTCCTGCTCGTGTTATCGATTCTTGGTTAATGCAAGGCTAAGACCTAGCACGGCTAAGAATCAGGGACGGGTGGTATACCTCCCCACACTCAGCAAGCCACGATAACGTACGTGGGACTAATCATCAACAACTGGTGGGGCGCAAATGGTCTGAAACTATCTGCATTTTTCAAATGCTGGTTGATCGGTGAACTCTGACAGACGCCACAAGCCGCATCTAGTTAAGAGAACCGGGCCCACAGAACCACGAAATGAAACATGTCCAGTATTCGCCGTGTGCTACATAACACTAGCATACGTTTGACCCCTGCATTACTAGGCAGTACCGTACCTTTGCGCCAATCTCTTTTAATACACATGTCAACGCGGGTCTCACCTCTATTCTGCAACCAAACCCTGTACAAGCATCATCAGCATGTTGGGAGAGATCAAAGCAACGGTTCTACTTTTCGGTGGTATTGAGGTATGGACTTCATGTACGAAGTGTGTATTGGACATAGATTGACTCGATAACCTCAATTGCAGGTGGACATCAGCCAATTCGATTTCAATGACCACTCTTCTAGAACAAGCAGCATCAAGACTACAAACACTTTACTCATCATTTTGGTAGTGTCTATTGTTGGCCTGCGTCTCTTCGCAAGGGCTGCATTCGTACGCAAGATCTTTGCAGATGATGGTGCGCATCCCTATCATTCATTGATGCCCTGACTGATGGTAGAATAGTTCTCATCTTGCTTGCTACTACATTCACTGTTGCACTTGCCTCCACGTGTCTTTCCGGTAGGTTCCATATGTACACCAAGAAAATTCATACTAAACAACCACGAAAGCTACCCGTTACGGGCTCGGAACACATGTATGGAAACTTCCCCTGACGACGATCATCCAAACCATGAAGAATTGTATTCTAGTGAGTAGCGCGCAGCTTCTTGAAGACATACAGTCGGACTGATACAACACAGCATTTGTATATCTGCCAAGTGCTCTACGCGTTTGCTATCGCTCTCACGAAAATTGCTATCATCTCATCGTACCTACGGTTTATTCAAAATCGAAGATTTCGAATGTCGATGTATGTCATATCGGGTGTTATCGCTGGTCTATGGGTCACAGGTAAGTGCTGTTATCGTTGTACATGGTAATGTACTCATCTTAATAGGGGTATTCGTCACTATATTCCAATGTAGTCCGGTAGCAGGGGCATGGGACTTCACCCTCTCCCCTCCCAGCAAGTGCGTCAACTACGTCAACTGTAAGTATGGTTTTCAGTATGATCAGATGCGTGAGAGATGTACTGACTTCATCTCTACCACCCTAGATCTATACGCTAGCTCCGCTGTAAACATTTTGACCGATATTCTCCTTTGCATACTACCTTGGCCTCATCTCTGGAAGCTGAAGATGCCGTTGAAGCAACGCATCACTCTTTGTGTCCTGTTTGCGGGAGGTATTAGGTATGTCATTCGAAACACTCTGATCATAAGCATGGCTAAAGTTCTACAGTGCTTGCATAGTATGCATTGTTCGAATTGGCTACTTGCACCATCTACGTAACATGGACACTACCTGTAAGCAGATTTCAACTATCCCAAGTCACATATAATGTCTTGCCACAGTTTTTGTCACTGACAAATCTCAGATCAGAGTGTACCTGCCCTTAACCTTACCGTTTGCGAATGTAGCCTAGGCATCATATGTATCAGTATACCTGCTCTCCGTCCCATCGCACAACGTATTTTCCCAAAAGGGTTGCGAACGACTTCATCGTCCAAGGCCCCTTCACGAAGCGTTCCTCTCAGCCATATGACGCCGCGACCAGGCAGATCCACGTTTGATATTGAACACAAGGAAGATTTGTCAGTGTCGCAGGACATTCAGGTCCGATAGTGTATGGCTTCGTATCGAATAAGCTGCTGAAGATGCTTCCAAGCAAGGATGCCCTATCCGCTTGATGGTATCGACATTAAGACTGGCTCCTGCTGCGGTCGTGACGTTTGATTGTAGGAAAAATTCGTTATCGGTCAAGGCCTCCAACTTACTAGTTCCTTCGTTACTTTGGACCCGAGTTGCGAACGGGTATTGTCGAGCGGTGCGAGTGATATACTTGCGATGCACCCCCCTTGTAGAATGGAAAGAGGTCTCTTCACAAATCCGGGGACAGAATGATCCGCCTCTAAGACCAAGTCTATCTTGATCGGAGTGTCTGGCAAAAACGACGAACTCGTAGAGCATCGCCTCGGGTGCTCGCATGCGACACCACATCGTTTTACAAGCTCAGACCGAAAAATTGGCCAGTGCTTGTTCATCTGACAGGAGCCGCTAAAAAGGCCAAGACCACTGCCACCACCATTTCGACGCAAAAGTTGATTGGCTAAAGATCACGACGTCACCGAACAGCTTGCAGAAATCAGGCTGTGCTGGCGATCTTACCACCGGTGAGCAATGACAAAGTTCGTTTGCATCATGGATTATCTATCGCACACCGACTACTTATATGAGGTGCAACCCAGCGTCCCCGCGTCATTGTTACTGCCAACTCTCTCAATAACATCAAATTACTCATCGCGGACACATAAACCAGTATTCGCATCAGCAAACAGTCATACAACTCGGCTTCCAGTTTCGTCATCGACAGCATATAAATACTGCTTGCACCACACACTATTAGCATCGCACTAAACCTGCACCACGCACAAAGTCTACAAACAACAAGCACAATGAAGGTCGCAGCAGCTACAGCCCTCCTCTTCGCGACGCTCGCGCTCGCCAACCCTGCACCAAATGCTCAACCAGGCGCCGAGCCTGCACTCGTCGAAACAAGCGAATTCTTACACAAAGCCCAACTCGAAGCTCGCAAGAAGGGAAAAATCGGCAGCGGAAGCAAGAATTCTAGTGCTTCGGATATCATGACACCGAGTCGCGCATTGCAACTGGGCGCACTGGGACTCGGTGTTGTGGAGGTTGTGAGATTGTGGGGTTAGGCGGCCGCAGGATTCTAGCGGTTGCTTCCAAATTTGTGGGTCATTTCTGGCGAGTAATCCGGGAACGAGTCAAGGAACAGGGCCTAGACTGTACTGCAATTCCTTTTCTTGTTCAATGTTCTCCACTGCACGATACCACGACAATTTATTCATTTTTAAGACAATAATACATATGCGTACTCATACCCATTCGCCATGTCATACTGTGATCTTGGTGTGATCTTCCTGCCATCAAGATCTTGTTATTGGCGGCAAATTTATCTGCCGTCATAACTTTCTAAATAGTAGTCACCCTCTCGAGGATCGACTATTCATGTTCGTGAAAACTTGCTAAGCGTGACTTGAACCCTACCGTTGCTTGACATAGCCACAGTGCTGCCTTCAGTGTGGTGCTGCTACACGTACGTGCTTAACCATGTTTTATCCGAAAGTAGAAGGTAGAAAGGATGTGTTACGAGACTATTCAGAGTCTAAGAAAGATAGCGCGCACAGCCACCACGAAGAACAGCACTATATCGTAGTCGATCCTTCGCTTCGACCGCAACAGGAATGAGCTACAGTGTTCATTTCAGGTTTTCTAAGCATACATATAATCTGTTTCCGGATCGTAGGCTTCTAGACTGATGAAAGTACATTTTTTCTCTTCTGTCACAGCCCTAGTCGCACTGTACTCCACTCCCCAATAAACCTTCTTCTCATGATTTTTAAGGGTCGCATCATGCGGATGGTATGCTGCGCTGAGCGCTCCGCTACACGTCGCAGCTAGAGGCATGCGATTATCTGACCTAATAGGACTGATCCATAGACCAGCCATCAAGCCAGCTGTAGCTACGGCGACGAACTATAAAATTCCGCAGATCAAGTACCCAACGTGGCTGATGGAGAAAGGGGCAACTTCAAGCCAGTGGTCCAGTATCTCAACCCGAACAAAGAAGATGGCCTGGCTAGTTAGCCAATGTAGAGGCCCCCAGAAGGCTATATTTACAGCAAAGCAGAGAATTGGCATCCAGAAAAAGTACTCGTCGTGTTGGCCTGTTCCTTCCTTTGGCAAAGTGACCTGAAGCCATGTTTCGGCAGCAACAGCTCATCAGAATCCACTTTTTTCACAGGAGCCGCGTACTTGTAATCGCGTGCTGCTATCATGACGATAAAGTGTTCATTCCAGATGTAATGTGCAGTCGCGAGTAAGAATTTTGGAGTATTGGCCAAAGCGATAAAGCCCAATATATCCCATTCTGAAGGTTGAGTTCTCGGGGGAATTGAACCGTCGGGATTGAGACTTGAGGATTACTAAACCAGCCGCCGAATAAAAATTGAGTGTTTGGTGTGCCCATGCCAAGGAGTTTGATTGCGCTCATGGTTATTCGAAGGTTGCGTCTCGCTATCGAAGGTCTATTAGGAGGAATAGTCCTGGGACTACAACGATGCATGAAAATCTTCGGATGGCTAGAAGGAATGCTAAACGTTTGAATTGCATGCATGAAGTGATACTCACATTGCTGTATTTATTTACCAACGGCGTAGTCCAATTGTTCGAAACCAGTACGGATCAAAAGTGTCGACTTCAGTTTTTCGTTGCCCCGAAGTTCTGACTCTTTTCTTTCCGCTCTAGCCAGCATCCAATACGTCGCGCTAGAGCATGAACGCTTTATGATATTAGCTATCACAGTCAATTAGTAATCCAAAACCCGTATTCTAGCTTGCATCGCTCCGGCATTCGCTTGCTGAGGCAGTGATCGACCTTGGCATTGTCGTACTTTGGAAGATACCTAACGCCACCACATCCCGTAAACTCCACACACAGATGAATTTGGATCTCGAGCGCCATTGGAAGTGCAGCCCTCATTACCTTTTTTGGATTTTGATATATCGCGAATAGGCATCACATAAAAAGTAAGCTACTCAAAAGCCGACACCGCCCTTATTACTTTGGTTGTAATTATCTTCTGGTTGTTTAGAAGATGTCGGAACGAGAAGAAGAAGTTGGTGTAGAGTATGTAACGGTTGGTAACGATCGAGGTGGAGGCGGAGGAACTGCACTGATTTGACTATATACGAGGGGAGCGGTAAGTATATATACTACATGCTAGAATTAACCTCGAACGAATGAGATGAATCAATCCTTGATTAACACCAGACTGATCTCAGTATGCCGTTACAGGAAGATTGTTCCATAAAGATAGATCGTTGTCAGTATCAAATGGAAAGACACCGACAATGCGGGCAACAGCAACCTCGAAGAAA
Organism: Cucurbitaria berberidis CBS 394.84; assembly: GCF_010015615.1. Classification (NCBI taxonomy): domain Eukaryota; kingdom Fungi; phylum Ascomycota; class Dothideomycetes; order Pleosporales; family Cucurbitariaceae; genus Cucurbitaria; species Cucurbitaria berberidis. The sequence goes on along the minus strand of NW_024468936.1, from coordinate 4,670,356 downwards.
GCCGAGAACAAGTCGGCTTGCTCATGATCAGAACTGGTAACTTGAACGGAATCTCAAGGCCTAAGGTGAGGCAAAGAGCATAAGCAGGAAAACACAGTCACATTATCATCAAAAAGCACTCAAGATATTCGCATGAACTTTGTATTAAGTTCTAATACTCATACATACAACCGACCAAGATATCAACAAATAGAATGTACATGTGATACAGACTCTCCATCTTGCACCCCGGCGACCAAACGCCAATGTATATACACCAACCGAGGCTACTCATTCATGATACAGCTAATATAGTACATGTTGTGAGCCATCATACCCAGCGTCGCTTAAGCGGAGGCAGCGGGCGCGGGTGCGGGCGCAGTGGGGTTGACGTTGGAGCAGATGAGAGCCTGTCCGAGGATGGGGACGAGGCAGCACTTAGCCTGCTGGCCCTTGTCGGCGCAGGTGGAGATGAAGGTGTTGACGTTGCTGGGGGTGGTTGGCGCTAGCAGGGTGTTAGCATACTGATTGCTTCATGTCTGTTCGATGAGAAAACTTACGGGGAGCGCAGTCCAAGTTGGCGAGGTTCAGGATATCAGTCGCGCAGCAGACGGGAGTGCCGGAAGCGCAGAGGCCGACCTGGCGCTCCTCGACGACGGGAGCGGCGAGGGCTGCGACAGCGAAAGCGAGGATGGTGGGGAAGAGCATCTTGATTGTTGGTTGGTTGTTGTGGTGGAGGTTGAAGATGGAAGATTTGAGTGAAGAGTGATTGTTTGATTGATGTGGAAGTTGTTGATGTGAATGGATGATGTGCGATGATGGTCAATTGTCGACATCGCGCTGCCCTCTTTATACATCTTCTGAGCAGTCTGTCCAGGGGTCGGTCCAAGATCAAACTACTTGCCTACCAGAGAAATAGCATGGCCTTCGTCATCGAGCATCCGCTACCCAGAGCATGATCGTCATCGACATTCAGATGAAAAACGGTCAAGCCTGTCCAGAACCGGATCCACATGATGGTTCAGGGGCAATCTACACCTCCAATATCCCCAGGGCGGGTCCGTACCTGGTAAAAAATGACGTCGATCACGATATTTTCAGCTTCAATGCACCCATGGAGCTATGTCAGTGGCTGAAGCGAACGTTGAGATATCGTTTAGACCGTTGATCTTGAAACGTGCACGTACGGGTGGAGCGGCTGTAGCATGGAGAATTGACAGGCATCATTCGAAGATCGATGTCCAGTCTTGTCTGTACGTGGTAGTGATGTGTGGTGATACTGAAGCGACGGACCGGTCGGGCGAGCACACTGCGCTGGCGCGTATACTTGCCACGGAATATACATATGACACGTCCCCTGCAGGCACGATACATCCGCATACATCCGCCTAATGAGATCTTTCGAGACATGGAAGTCTGCAGTATGGTATCTGCTGAGCCTCATACGTTGGTGACGTCGAAAGCGCCAGGGTGTCGTCGAAACGAGCTCTTGTTTGCAACGTTAGCATAGGTGCTCATCTCCGGGGAGAGACCGTCTAGGGCTGCCAATTTCAGAGAGTGTGGAAGCTATCCGGGCCTCTTGTGGGTGTGTGGGCGAACCACGGTAGCGGCATATAGGGCGAGTGTGTAATCCGGTCATGTAAAGGAGTAGTTGGCCAATTACCGCAGATTCTAGATCTACAGCCACGTTGACAATCCGGGGTTTGGTTTGTTTGCGGCGAATATCTAATGCGCCCCCAATGAAACCAGCCATATTCAACTTGTTCTTTCTTTCTTTAGCTCAGGAGTTCTGCTCGAAGTGGATGCCTCAACGGCATGATGTGGCGACAAAGTGTCACCGCGCCGTTGTTGAACCATGTGGGTGACGATGATAGGGGTGTCGATCACACTGACAGGAAACGTCGAACAAGGGTTCTAACAGGGTATTGCGACGAATGAAACTCCGCGGATGCTTCTAGGGAAAAGCGGAGCATTAGAAGGACCTGAGGCAGCTCGCTTAGCGGGTGATATACTGCAGGGGTAAAGACGTATAGGTTTCTCAGAGGTAGTCACAACCTACCGAATGGAATTCTAATGATCGCTTTTGTCAACTTCTCTTCGCCATCAATCCGTTCGGGGGCCAAGTAGTGTAGGGTTCCGCTTGCCATGCGTTATACGGACCGAATCGCGGTCGTTACCGGCGAGGAGTGTTGTCGTGAAGAAGACGGTACTTCACATGTGGAGCCGCGACCGTTACGCCACATAACGCGGCCCAGTACGCCTTCCCCGTTCGAGAGAAACGGCCGGCTTCCCTGGCACAGATCTACGTCACCACATCGGCCCTGTTCCTGAGTCCTGAACGCGCAGCAAAGTCTTCGCGAAGGAGATTTACATCATTATACATAATTCGACCAATCGAACTGGCACTTCAATCTATTTCAGGGCTTACGCTTGCCCTGCGCCTTAGGGAAATTCAGAAGCGAGGTGCATTTTTCCATGCGATCTCTACGCGAGGCTTCCATCCTGGTACCGCAGACAGATGCACAGAATTTGGAGCGTAGTTACTTGTCGCCACGAACAGCGGGACAGGAAGGATTGGGTCGTAGGAGAGTTGGTGTCTAATGAAATTAAACAGGCCTGTGCCAACACTGGTGACATCAGATAATGAAGGGGCCATCTCTTACCGTGTAAACCATGATTCCATCCGCGGCGACTAAGGAGGCACAGCTCGAAGCTTGATACAAGTCACACACCAAAGGCCTCCCCTCGAAACCAGGTGTACACGGCGAAGCTGTTTTTGGTACTATGCGTCGTCCCTTTACCCCGACGGTGGGATGTTTGCATGACCGACTGAAAATAGTACGTTCAACAATGGCAAGTAGACATTATCAGTATTGGCTCTGAAATAAAAGTACCTGAACAACAAACGCCTTACAATGCAACAACCATAACACGCTATGCTATGCAACGTGATTCAAAACACTGTCCCTGCACCAATGCATTAGAAACAGCAAACCTAAAACTTGTTCATGAGCTTCTTCCATGTGCTCGCAGAGCTCTCTTCCCACGTCTCCGAAATCTCGTCTTCAAACTTGCCCGTGAATATATCGGCCTCGGCAGGCTTCACAAACTTGCTCCTGGTTATGAGCTTGTGGCCGATATACAGAACAGAGAAGAGAATCAGGCTGACATAGGCGATGAAGAAGTCCTCGGTGTTCCAGGGCACAAACGCAGTAAATCCCTGGGTTAGGGTGATGATTGCGCAGAAAGTGAGTCCGTAAATCGCAAGGCCTCGGCCGCCCCAAGACTTGTATGGAAGAGTGTCGCGGCCGATATTTTGCGCCTTGAGTGCGCGCATGAAGCCGAGATGACAAATAAAGATGCACGTCCAGGCAATAAAACCAGCAACGGATACGATGTTCAAAAGCCAATTGAACGCCTGCCCACCGTTGGATGAGAGATTCATGTAGGCTAGAAGACCCATGGCAGCGGTGACGGCGGTTGCGTAGTACGGAACACCTCGTTTCGATGTGCGCTTGAGGAAAGCCGGCCCGCAGCCCTCCTCTGCGAGACCGACGAGGACACGACTACCGGAGTAGACGTTAGAGCTGGCAGCAGACAAGACAACGGTAAGGAGGATGGCGTTCAGGATATCCGGAAGAGCGCTGACACCGGCCAGCTGAATAGCGATGACTAGGGGGCTAGCGCCAGCATTCGTACCACCTGCAGTAAGCGTCTCAAGATCGTAGGGTACCTAGGGTAAGTTAGTCTCGTGTCAAGTGCGATTGGGGGATAGACTGAAGCATAGCAAGGCCGTATGTGACGAGGCAATGAATCAGTCCATCAGTATACACAAGAAGACTTACCAAGATACCAATGAAGAAGATCGTGAAAACAAAGAGCGGGAAAATACTCCAGAAAGTACGTCGAATAGCTTTAGGCATCGTCACACGCGGGTTGGCCGATTCTCCAGCACCAATGGCGCAAAGCTCAGTTCCTTGGAATGCGAAACCAGCCTGGATCAGAACGGTCCAAAAGCTTACAAACTTTGCAACGGATCCTTGAGCGAGATCGCTAGGAGCAAAAGCACCAGGCGAATCCCAGTATTTGAAACCTAGATATCCCTGTTTACCGACACCAGCGTTTACACAGATGGCGAAGATCCAGAAACCAACAAGGGCGACGACTTTGATCAAGGCGAACCAGAATTCGAATTCGCCGAAGATATCGACGGGCAAGAAGTTGACGGCGGTAATTGGAACCCAGAAAATGGTGACTAAACGAGGCGGTACGGTTAGCAAAGCCCCATGCGATTCTAAGGAATGTATGTAGCGGATGGAAAAGGGAGAGTGGACCACAGCTCTCAAATGGTATGCCTAGAGCAGTTCTCGCGAAACTTTCAGATCCAATGTAGAATCTTGAAAGATCCGCAGAGTCCTCCTGGCATATTTGAAAGACCCGTATGTCCTCCGTACCGCAATCCTGTGTTGTTCCGCATGCAATTCATACAAGGGAGGGGCTTACTGAAGATTCCAATACTCAAATCTGCGTTCCACCATTGAATAATGAGCCCAGCAGCTGTAAGTTCGAGCGCGTACGTGGTTGCCCAGGAGAACCAGTATATCCATCCCATGGAGAAACCAAGACTGGGGTCGACGAAACGGGAAGCGTATTGTGTAAATGCACCGCTCACAGGAAGATATGTTGCCATTTCTCCAAGACTGAGCATGACCGAGTATACGAGGGTACCGACGAAGATGTATGCGAGGAGTAAGCCAGCAGGGCCAGCTTTTGCGAGGGAGCCACCGCTAGCAATGAAGATACCAGTGCCAACAGTTCCACCTAACGCCAGCGTTAGTTCGAGAAGAATACAAGATAGGATGGCGAGACTCACCGATAGCGACGAACTGTAAATGCCTGCTGGACAGCTTTCTCTGTAGCTCTCCTGTCGGAGGAGTAGACAGCTTCTCAACATCGCTCGCCGAATGCGCAGCCATCTTGTCCGAGTGATCATGCGCCTTGGGCTCGATTCCCTCAGCAGCAGTTGCCATCTTGGCCGTAAGTCGACAATGGACCCGGGGATTGGGCTTGACGTTTGACGTTTGAAGGTGATGTATAGAGTCGCGATATGAGCTATAGATCAAGCGCACAGGAACTCGGGACGGAACAGTATTTCAATGGCGCGCACGACATTCTGTGGAGTCATTTTTCTCCACCCTAGGAGCCAAACGGGAAGCTATCGGAGTACTCCACGCTCTGGAAAGCGCGTCGACCATTCAAATTTTCATCGCGGTCCACTTGGCGGGGAGCATCTTCGCGTATCCCGCGCCAGATGCTGATGTTGATCCGTGATGGTAGCATGATTAGCAGTAAGAAATTTTCGAGCAGGGATTGCGTGCATCGGCTACGAACGGGTCGTCGCCGCGCCGCTCGTGTCGACGTTAACGCGACGGAAAACCGAAGTAATCATCGGTATCGCGGGAATAACGCGTAAGAGCTTGTACCTGAGTGCTACGGCAGGAAAAATTTGCAGTCTAGTAGCCTTTTTTTCGGTATGATGGGCGGCGGATAAGGCGTTCGGGAATAGTTCGAGGGTCGGTCCTTCATCGGGTGAGGGTAAGACGGCTCTTGGCATCGAATCACACCTCGTATATCGCCAAAAAACCCACCCGTCCCGTATTTACCCCTCGGAAGTGACCGAATGCTGGCCATTCTGTCACTGATCCATTTGACTAACTGCTGATAAGTCTTTTTCCTCGAATGAAAAATGACTCCGCATTTATTGAGGAAGAGCACTACGCCGCGGTTTTCATTGAGGCGCTTATGTTCCATCACCATAACACCATAATATACAAAGCCATTGCAATCAAATGAAGTTACAGGAGAATGAAGAGAAGAGCAACATTATTCATGAGTCGACGCAAGCGATGTACATCTGAACATGCAGGTGAATAACCTACGCTAAACACATTTGGGTAAGGTTTCGTAAAGATAGCTGGAGGTCACTGAATCGTGCACTGGCGATCTGTATCCACTGTCATCACGAGGAGGGAAGGCCTGAAAGCTTATCAGGCACTTGTATTGCGAAATCAAGCGGCAACTGCCACAAACAACCTCAGAGCCGCATGCAGCGTACATAGGTACATAGGTACATAGGTGCTGTCTTATTTTCGAGACACCAGATAGGACACATCGTCAGACGACCTCCTAGGCCGAGATCAAAAGGAGACGATCTGCATCGACCGATCGAACTGGCCGGAGATCCAGTGATTGTCTTTATACCCCAAGGCGACCGTCTAGACGCTCCGTCCCAAACGTCTACGATCACTAATGATACAGCCTAGACCGGACGAACACTACCTATGTCTTAGCTGAAAGCGTCTTTCCCAACACACCAACTCACACATCAGAGGAAGCAGGGTGTATCCGAGACCCTTTCGAGACCTTAGAAAGACCCGTGACCTCCGCATATGGCTGATCCTCGTCTTCCCTGGGTGGTATACATTGCAAGGCGAAGAAAGTACAGCTCAAAGAGCTAGCAGGGAAGATAAGGGGCAATGTCACACGTATGCCCCACGATGAGGAAGTGGAAGAAGTAAGACATCAAACCCGTCATGAGTCAGCCCCTGCAAAAAGATTGGGGGCAAGTAATGGTGGTGGTGGTGAACGTTATCATATATACCCCATGACCCGCATTACCGAAGTGGTCATCTCATCTTCTCTCATCTATCTATGTATACATCGCTGACTACCATTCAGAATATATTGCCTTCCTCCCTATCTATACATGACATACTCATTAAGATCCATGATATTGGTATCATGTGTGAAGAGTAAAGGACGAGAAAAAAGCGTCTCTGGACGGAAAAACGCAGAAGATACAAGGGCTATGCAACGACACGCAGAAAAAAAAGACGACAAAGAACAATGCGCTTATACGAAACGAGAACAAGGTAATCAACACTGGGTTGCAAAGCGAGGAAAATTACAGGAAAGCACCCGACCTCGTCCCACCCTTTTCGAAGTCCTTGTCATCTAGCGGATCGATCTCGTCTGTCTCGGCTCTCCTCACACCTGGCATAGGCAGTCGCGGCGCCGTATCAGGAGAGTAACTTCGTGGCATTTCCCAGTCATCTGTGTAGGTGGGTGGGTTCAACTCTCCACTGCCGTGACTTGGTATGGGGAGTAAATTCGTCGAATCACCCTTGACTAGCCCCAGCCGCTCTTCTTCTGTCGCAGTCAATTTGCCTTCGCGGCTACTCTTGCGACTGCTTCTGCTGACTGGTCGTTTGCCGGAGCTTTCACCTGTCGACTCGGAACGATTTCTACCGAAGACGTTCTGGAAGGAGAATTGCCGTTTAGCAATATGCGCCGTTGGCCTGGGGGGTATCAGAGAGGAAGAGGCAGATGATTGGCGGTCGTGAGAGTTTGGTGGCTCGGGAAGCGAAGCGAACTGAATGTGGGCATCGTGCGATTTGTACGATGTATCCTGCGACATATTCTGCTTGTAGGACCCCATGTCCGAGGAGCGTTCTATGTCTGAAGCTCCATCTGTAGGGATAGGAGGAAGGGTCTTCATGCCCATAGGATTAGACCCGTGAGCATGAGAGCTGTCGCGACTACTAGTCGATTTACCCCGGGATCGCAGACGCTGGAAGAAGCCGGGGTGGAAACTGTCGTTGTCATCGTCCGACTCATAGGCGGGGAACTGCGACATGCCGAGCGGCGGGTGGACCGTCTTCGTAATAACCGTGCCGCTGCGGGTGGGTGGAAGACTGAAATCGCCGCCAACCACAGTTTTGCGTCTTCGAAGTCCATCAAATTCGAATTGGTCGCCCTCGCCAATGGGCTCCATGTGCTCTTCCTTGATCTTGATGGCCTCATTAAGTTCCTTCTTTGATCTAGCCGTGGACAAAGTACGGAGGATAGCGGCGCCACCACGAAGTGTGTCTGCTCGAGGCTCGTATTCTGGCTCTTCCATCTCAGCCACGGTACGCACTTGGTCGAGATCTCCCTTGAACACGGCAGCGTCTGGTACGTCTTTGGCAGACTTGGAGAGTTGTAAGAGGACTACCCCTGAACAAATTTGCAAGAAGCCCATGATGACGGTGACGATCTGTAAGGGTGTTCCCTTGAAACCTTGAAAGAGGACAGCCGAGGTAATGATGGTGGCCGAAGTGAAGAAGACGTAGTACGTTGGGGTAACCAAGGCGGCGTTGAAGAGATTCAAGGCTTTCTAGAAGATGCTTAGCACTTGTCCACATAGCCAAGTAAATGCATGTGAGCTTACGTTTAAGTAGATGATTTCGACGGACAAAGTTATTATCACGAAACCGAATAGCACATAGAGGAACCATTCTTTGAACTGCCCACCGTACCTGCCAGAAGCCTGCGCTACTATGGCAGCACCTAGGCCCTGAGTTGCAACCACACTGAGACCTCCAATTAGGCTGCAAATGATGATATAGACCATCATAGTCTTCTTTCCATATTTAGGCCCAAGCCAGAGGGCGATGATGACACATGCGACGATGATGACGCCTGCGTAACTGAGAAAGCCAGGTGTGATGAACCACTTCTTCATGTCCTGAATACGGGCAACAGCCGACTGCGCCGGGGCGTTTACAGCGATGACAACGGATCCAATGATGCAATTGAAGCAGCCCACTTTCCCAACAAAGCTCAGACGTTCCTTCAGAAAGATGGTGGACAGGATGGCGCAAACGACGACGGATAGAGCGCCCATGGGTGTTACGAGGATGGCGTCGGTAAAGGCATATGCAACTAGGTTACATACCTCTCCCACAATCATGAGCGTCATGCCGAGCCACCACCAGGCGTTCTTGAGGTAACCATAACCCTCGCCGGCCTCTTCATTATATTTCATGTTTGCCTGCAGCAGGCCATGCTTCTTGATAACGAACGAGGTGCCAATGAAGACGCCTGATGCGATTGCCAGAATAAGACCGATGATTTTGTAGGACGGCGGGCGATCACCATGGCCACCGGCCATACCCCCAGCGCGATCATGGAGGTGGTGGGCGGTTGCGAGAAGATGTGCAGTCGAGTCCATGGTGATGTGATGCGTTGCGTGGGGTCGGGACCACTGATGCGGGTGCTATTCGATGCTAGCGCACCGGCAACTCGACCTCGAGGAAGAAAATGGGAAAGGTATCAGGACAAGTTATGGCGAGAGCAGCATAAGAGGCTTCGAATTGGCGGTGGTTTCAGCCGGGGAAGCGCACGCGGGCGGGTATTCGTGGCGGAGGGTTGGGCGGAGGTAGCGACGGTTTAGGAAGTCTGTTTTGGACAGCACGGCCGCACGGTGCCTGTGGAGTTGAGGACGTTTAGGAATGCGCAGCGCGGTAGCAAAGCAGTTGCAGAGTGGGAAAGTCGTAAATCGTGGATCGGGAGAGGCTTTCGTCCAAGGTCGAGGAGGGCGCAGTCGACCGGTTCAGCTGCGCGCGTCTCAATGCGTAATCGCGGTGCGTACGTCGAGATGCACGCTGCAGGGGTGATTGGTGCGTCAACAGTCGTGTTTCTGCTGCGTGGTGGGGGCGACAACGGGTGTCCGCAAACAAGTTCGCTATAGCTGAGTCGTGTATAGCTTGCGGGCACAGAGCAATTGGGTGTGGGTGAACTGGAGACGGCGCAGAGAGCGTTTGGTTTCAACCCGTCAACAGGCTTTGTTAGGCTAATAAACGGGCGGCAGGGGCAACCAACCGCAGGGTTATGTGGAGCAACGTAGGCCAAGCGCACCACCAGCAGCAGAAGAGTGATTGAAACATTCAGATTGAAGCCACCCAACGCGCAAGACCGACGCACACGGCAATACGATTGTGTATGGCGCTGACATCGACCCTCTCAGCATGATCGAGAATGGCACCCACGAGCCCCGCGACATCTTCGCTGCCACGTCGGTGGCTGAGATCCATGCCGCCCTCCACCAACTGCACGAGCACGAGGCCACGGTGACGCAGCGATTGAATGCCCTCATCGCATCGCAAAAGGACCTCTCGCGCGAACTCGGCCGCCTCGACTTGCTTCGAGCCAACCTAGGCACCCAGGCTGTCAACACGCGCGCCATCAGCCATGGCATGCTCTCCGATGCCGCCTCGACTGCGAACCGCATCTCGAGCGCCGTCAAGCGATTAGACCAGGAGCAGTCAAACGTCAAGGCGACCCTGGACGTGGTCGAGCAGGTGGCCGAGCTGAAGGCCTGCGTGCTGGGCGTATACGGGTCTATGGGAGCACCCCAGGACTGGGAAACTGCAGCGGGGTACCTCCATCGAGCCTCCAAAATACCCGACTCCGTCATAAATGGCAGCTTTGCTGAGGAGATTGTGCCCACGGCAGAGGTGCCTGATCCGCCGCGGGTGACTCTAGACGCCGCTGCCGAATCTCTCTGTGGCCTGTTCCTGCGCGAGTTTGAGAAGGCCACCCAGGAAGGAGACGGCGCAAAGGTGACGAGGTTCTTCAAGCTGTTCCCCTTAGTTGGACGAACAGCCATGGGCTTGGATGCTTACGGAAGATATGTCTGCCAGGGCGTCGCTTCACGGGCGCGGACAAACTTCAATTCGGCTGCACCAGCACTCAGAAACGAGAGTTTCTTCTACGCTAACACCATTACCAAGCTGTTCGAGCACATTGCTCAGATCGTAGACGGCCACGAGCCTCTGGTAGAGCGTCACTATGGTCCAGGCATGATGCAGAAAGTCATTGAGCGACTACAGATCGAAGCTGATGTGCAGGGTGGCATTGTGCTCGACACTTGGCATGAAGAACGGAAAATTGACCGCAAGTTGACTGAAGTCAAGTCATATGCCTTCTCCTTCCTCGTACAAAGCTTTCTACCTACCCAAAAGTCCGCGACAGGGACGCCACGCTCAAACTCACCAGCCAACGGTCTACCACGAACAAGCGAAGACGAAGGCGTCAACATGAAGGAGGTCGATGGTCTCCTAGCCGAGAGTGCGCTGATCCTTGGTCGATACGCACTGTATTCGCGATTCATATCTGACAAGTGCGCGGTAAGTGACTCCAGGTGCTCCATTGCCTCTTATACTTATCTTTGCAGCCCTCTGAGCCCGAAGACCGCATCGATCATGGCCTGGTGATGCCCCATTTCCTAGCGACCAGCAACCTCCAGAAAAAGGTTACGAGCCATCTTATCGAGCCTGTTAACATCATGACGACCTTCTTCTTCCGGCGCTCCGTAGAAAAAGCCTTCCAACTTGACGAGTCGCCCTCTGATCTCACTCTCAACCCCACAAAACCCCTGGGCTCAAATCCACCCTTCATCACCTCTGCAGTCGACGATGTCATGTATATAGTCAACCAGGTTCTTCAGAGAACACTGGCAACCTCTCAGCGTACTGTTGTCGCCAGTGTCGTGCCTACTGTGAGTCAGATCCTAGGCTCAGACTTTATCGGCATGATCCAACGGAAGATGCGAGATGAGAGTTATCCGAAGCCTGTCATTCAAGGGGGCTTGCCTCCTGAGGATAGAGTCATCGCGTTCCTAGTTCTCATCAACAACCTCGACATTGCGAACGACTACGTTAAGCGCATCGTACAGCAGCAACTGGGCAACCATTTGCCGTCTTCCAATGACGAGCCTGCAAAATCACCTATGCACGACTTGTTTCCCTTTGGCCACGATGCTACTTTTGTCGAAAACACACTCAAGGCGATGGGGAAGTCGTTCGCCGCGAAGAGTGGAGACCTACTCAACGATGGCATCACGGTCTTGTTCACAAACGTCCTAAAGCCTCGCATACGGCCAATACTAGCTGAAGCCTTCCGCGACATCGACTATGCACCAGAAGATGACGAGGACGATCTAGACGAAGACGGCGGGGAAGATGACGCCGACTTGGTGAAATCACGATTCGACCGCGGCTGGGGAGTTGTGATCCGCCCCATCAAACGCATCTTGACTACTGCGAACTTCGACCGTCTTCTAACCTTAGCCTTGAACTATCTCGCATCTGCGCTCGAGAGCCGTATACGAAGCTACTACGGAAGGGTTAACGAGCTTGGAGCGGTGAGGCTTGAACGCGATATCGCCGGCATTATCTCAGCGGCTGTGGCCGGTGGAAAGTACGGGTTGCGCGATGCTTTCACCAAATGCACGCAAATGACGCTTATTATGAACATGGAGGACGATGAGTGGGACGAGGTTGCAGACGACAACTCAGGCGAGTCTAGAATCCCATGGGTGCTGGACGCCGAGGAGAGAAAGAGAGTGCGAGCTATCGTGAAAGGGTAATCAAGATACCCAACCGCATTCAAGAGGAATGCCTTGGCACGCAATATAAACAAATGAATCCCCACAGTTCTTGTTCAATACCAGTCACACTTTGGAGCAAAAAAATATTGCCATCGGCGAGGCTTGCATTCCAGTCCAGGCAGGCAGCTGAAAAGGTATTTTAAGCTTTGCTATCCCCTCCCTCACATTGGCCGGACCTCGTGGCTCGTGCCAATAGACTCGCCAAGGCTTGGCCAGAGCTTGGCCAGAGTAATCATATAACATCTACAATCGGTTTTCTACTTAATTTTGATATTAAACCTTGAAGGCGAGTATTAATTTCGCGCGATGTAAAACTAGACGGAATAACACCATGCTATACTCAAGTTTGGATAGCTGATCTTTGGTCTCACGATGCGCGTGCCACGTCTCCTTTCCTGGATCGCGCTCCTTCCCCTGTCACTCGCTCAGTGCCCCGTCTACACAGGATACGCTGCGCAACGTCATGGACCATACACTGAAGGACGATGGAATCTCTCATACGCGCGACCTATTCCTCCATGTCGAACATTTTATTCTCCAGAGGTCGAGGATACCATCGAACGCCTGCGCCACGTGATCACCGACCCGGATCTCTTCCGCATATTCGAGAACAGCTGGCCGAGCACTCTGGATACCACGATCGCATGGCATGGCCTAGCCAATAAGACCTTTGGCTTCGAAAAGGGGCGATATGGCAAAGAGCAACAAGAAGAGCTGACATTCGTAATCACCGGCGACATTGAAGCGATGTGGCTCCGCGACTCGGCAAATCAGTTACAGGCCTACGTATCTGTGCTGAAGAAAGATGATAGTCATAACAGCCTAGCTAGCCTCTTCCGCGGCGCGATCAACCTACAGGCGCGATACATCCTAGAAAGTCCATTCTGCAACGCCTTCCAAGCTCCCGAGGAGAGTGACATTATGAGGAAGAGCAGTGCAAACAGCGATCAAATCACCCCATACTTCGACTACTACAAGGTATTTTCGTGCCAGTGGGAATTGGACTCTGTAGCCTCATTCCTCCAACTCTCAGTAGACTACGTTACAGCGACCCAGGATTACGACTTCTTCCAAAGATCGAGTAACTGGACGAAAGCCGTTGAGGTCGTGTTGCGGACCGCGGAGAGCATGATGGTGGATAGCTACACCGACGATGGCGAGTGGCAGCATACACCCTACACCTACTGTGCGCCCTGTAAGTCTATATACGTATGACCTGCATGTGTGAGATATAAACTGACTTCTTAAAGACGGCGGAACCCCGATAAATGATTGCAACGGGAGCCCGCACAAGGGCAACATTGGTCTAGTTCGCTCCTTCCATCGACCCAGCGACGACGCATGCACATATCAGTACCTCATCCCCTCCAACATGATGTTCAGCGCCGCCTTGAACGCATCATCCCTCATCATGGGGCGCATCGAGCCCAAGGGGGGCAACCTAACAACCTGGATGCGAAACATGTCCACGGGTATCAACAGGGGTATAGAGAAGTATGCCATAGTCGACGGTGGCAAACACGGCAAGATCTACGCGTTCGAGATCGATGGCTACGGCAGCGCAAACGTCATGGACGACCCTAACATTCCGTCCCTTTTATCTGCTCCGTTCTTGTCTTACACTACCCTGCGCGACCCGATATACATCAACACACGCAAGAAGATCCTTTCGAAAGAGAACCCGTATTACGCCTGGGGCCCTATCATCTCCGGGATTGGCAGCCCGCACACGCTACCTGGCCGCGCGTGGCCTATGGCTCTCATCATGGCCATCTTGACGAGCGAAGACGACGAGGAGGTTCTGATGAACTTGAAGATGTTGATGCAGAGTACGGATGGGCTTGGGCTTATGCATGAGAGTGTTCATAGTAGCAGGGAAGGGGTGTGGAGTCGGCAGTGGTTTTCGTGGGCGAACGGGCTGTTTGGTCAGGCGATTTTGGATCTGGAGAAACGGAAGCCGCATATTTTGAAGATGAGTTTTCAATAGGAATACTATAGAAAATTTTATACCTAAGCTTTGAAACTTTGACATTTTCTAATCGGGGCTGATCATCCCAACCCCATGTTAGCGGGTGCGAGTGCAATCGTTGTACGATCGCCAAATATTGGCAGTAACGCTCCTCAAGCCTTGCTAGTCCTCCGGGCCGCAATGAGAATAACTCCTGGCATCCTCAAAAGGTGACGAGTTAAAATAGTGTGCATGTCCAAGCAGCTAGATCATCACCAACCAAAAGTCTCGGTTGCAGATATGGCTCACTTCTCAGTCTTCAATCTCATGTTTGAGCATAGTGTACGGACTAGTGCAATCACAATAAGTGGAGTCTTTGCATGCCATGGGCCAAGCCTCGGCCAAGCTTGTTCCCATGTTCGCACGATGCAGCGGAATCTCACCTACTACTACGCTACTCTATCATTTGACCTCTCGGTCGCTATTTCATAGCTTTAGCAACAACCGCCTGCGACTACTAGGTGCAGGTTGCGGTATCCCCAGAATCCGACAATTAAGGGGTCGCATTGTTACACGTTTCAGCCTCAACGTTCGCAGACCATGCTGCGTCAGGTTGGTCTCAACAACCGTAGCCCCGTTCCAAAGACGCGGAAGAGCGAATTTTTTCCTTTTCCCCTCAAAGGCCTGCGATTTCGAGGCCATTAACGCATGAGACCATCACCCCACACGCTCGCCACTATTAGCGAATACGACTATCCCAACAACTACCACACTACCTACGTCAATTCCGCTTGAGCGACGAACTAGGGTGGTAGCAATGGTGAATCGCGCAAATATTTTCTGCCTAAACATTGAGGCATCATGTTGGTGACCGGCGGGGTTCGAGCAACGACAAAGTGCCCGAAGCATGGAATCCGAGTCAATCACATCTCAAATCGTTGCACCTGCATGCCTAGTTGCAGCAAGCGTAACAAGCCACCGAATTTGATTCCACCCCAGAGTAGAGCAGGCCATTACGCATCTGCCTCCGGGTCGTCAGGTTCCGGAGACATTCCCACCTTGACCTTTGCGCATGCATAGAAATGCTTTGCTGCCTGTGAACGCCTGAGTCTTTTCACTAGTCATTCTTTTTGCTCTAATCTTCCTCTTCTTCAGCACTCTGCGAGTAGCTGCCAGCTGGACTGCGCTTATACCCCACATTCATTTAGATTTTTTTCGCGCCTAAGAGTTGAGGTCATAATGGGGTGTGGCAAGATATTACTGATAGTATTGAGGGCACTAGCCCTCATTGTTGCATTAGCAGTGGTTGGACTGGGTGCCTGGTGTAAGCATACCGCAGAGTCTCAAGAGAAGTAACATGACTGACTGTGCGCGATAGCTAAGGTTATCGTCCGCGACATTGAGGTTCGTGGTAATAGCGTCCTTGAGATAATCCGATTGGAACCTCAAACTAGGGAGCAATATTGGCAAAACTACTTCACTGTGGTACTTAATGGTGTGATAAGAATATGGATATCCATTGCTGCTGTACGTATTGTATCACTACTAAAGGCTTCTCGCTCATGTACGACAGGCCTCCTTCGCATCACTTGCCAACACCTTAATCGTCCTAGCCTCAGTCATGGACCGCATACGCATGTCGTCAAATGTCCTCGTCCCGATCGAATGTCTCTCTATGTGTGCCATGGCTACGGCATTTGGAACCTCCCTCAGCTTCGCGCTAAGTCTGAACGTCTTCAGCGAGACTCGCCTCGATACGGCCGGGTCTTCAGATTTGACAAAATTTGCAATGCTTGTTCCTCTGAGCAAAGGCTACGTTGTCGCTGCGGGCACTGGAGGGTTCCTCGTCTTAGTTACATGCCTGGTAGCAACGGTCGAGGTCTGTAACCGCGTACGGGCGAAAGAAAGCTGCTCCTTTGAGCCAACAGCATCAGCACTGGGTATGGGCCATGGATATCAAGCAATCGCGCCACAAGTGTCTCGCGATAGGGTACCAACAATGTACGATCCCCGAATGCCACTCCGTAGGGATCTAGAACGGACGTCAATAGAGCATGATGAAGCGGGTTTTGCAAGTGAGGGTATAGAAATGGGTCGTAGAGAATCAGGGTTGAGCGAGATGGGGAAAGTGTCGGTCGAATTTGAAAAGGAGATCACTGGGCCACTGAGTTTGGAGAAGCCGCAAAGGGTACTACAAATACGACCTTCTCGACCGTGGAGCGAGGCCCCGAAGAAGAGGGATGACAGCGTACATGCTATATAGTCACCCCTTAGCACCAGCGTTTGCAAACGACATTCGTTATGACTAGATTAGACAAAACAGATGAATATATGATACAACCTACACATCGATCATCAACAAATCCACTTCCAAGGTTGAGTGTTGTGGTGTTGTGTTGAGGACACCCGGCATAATTGATCTCGGAGAAAGTTGAGAAGATGTCGCTAGACACCTATTGCAAGCATGCAAACCTGCAGACAAAACCCGAACGGTAACAGTTCCGCACGTGACCGTATGTTTAGCGCGTTTACGTGTTGAGCTAACTCGCGTCAACGTCATCGCTTCACCGAACCGCAAACACCAATCGCAAACCATCTCAAGTGTATTCAATACTAGAATACTGCAATCACACAATGGCAGGCTTCAAGCGGGGCGGCTTTCGAGGCGGAGGCGGTGGAACCTTCAAGGGTTACGCCAAGAAGCGTTCCGAGCCCGACGATGGCGACAGCGCACCGCGATCGAGCAAGAAAGCGAAAGGTGATGACGAAGAGGAGTCAGTCGCGGTGGTGCCTAAGCTCGAGATCGACGATGATGGCAATCAATTCATCGGTGTGCGTATGCAGCAATCAAACGGTTCTCTAGCTGACACGATCAATAGCTCAATGCAAGCGGTAAGCGACGCGTCACAGTTAGTGAATACAACAAAAAAACACTGGTCAACATTCGAGAGTATTGGGTCAGCGATAGTGGGGAGTTAAAACCGGGAAAGAAGGTACATGCCCAGCCCAAAGCCTCTTTACTTTCCCAATGCTCATGACTGATCAATGCAGGGTATATCACTCACGGTCGATCAATACAACACCCTCCTCGCCGCCGCTCCTCTTCTCGAATCAATACTCGCACAAAAGGACATTGAAGTTGTGAGGCCGGCCTATGATGCCGATACCAGCGCGAAGCCAGAGACACCAAAGGCCGATGGGGAAGACGACGAGGAAAGTGGAGTAAGGAAGGAGGAGAGCGAGGAGCAGGTTCAAAAGGTGGATGATGATGATGATGATGAGGAAGAGTAATAGGAGGAATGATATACCCTTGAGACATGCCTATGGCGGTTTGTGCTACTATTAATGTACAACAGGGAGCATGAAATTATGCTTCTGGCGTAGTATAAGGGGAAATGTAACGGCGATTAAATGTGGTTCAGCAATTGTATTGCGCAACGACCTTTTCAGTAACGGAGCGTGGCGTTAATCCACTTCGTCTCATTGAATCCTCGATGGCCATGCGAATTCTCTCCATCTTGCCTTCGCCATCTCAGTTCCGCCGTGCCCTGGAATTGAGCAACGCCTATGCGCTGTATTGGGCACAACTCCCGTGTTTCTCGGTCTCAAAAAATCTCGGCGGTACACTCACGGCCTTTACCTTGTGGAGGGGGAGGAGCCGACGAAGTGACTAGCAAGGTGAAACGATTGGGGGTCTAAATGCGCTTGGGGGTTCTGTGGTAGCGGACATGCAGGAGGTAGTCAGATATCCGAAACAGAAATGTTTTCGTTATTTCTAGGTCACTGTTAATCCAATAGTAAACAGGTCATGTGGGGCTCATGTGAAATGCCCTTGACTGAACTGAAAGGAGTTGCGAAGATGCTGACTCTTTGGCTCCTGCTATAGGGGTTTTTAATGGTTCGTTTCGAAGGCTGGTGCTACCTGTTGAGCTCGGGTTTTTAGCTCATCAAGAATAGACGCATGGTCACTTCTTAACGCTTTTTTCATATCATCATATTATTTATTTATCTTCTACTGTGTTTTGTGATCCGCTCTTGTTAGCGATATGTTTACTTCTAAAAAGTGGTCACTCTTTTATTGCAACAATTCGGAACAGAATAGGCTAGCTCCAAGACCCAAGTTTTTCGACGATGTTGCTGTAGCGACAACTCAAAAGCCTCATGATCTATGAGAGGCACAAAGGTCCCTGCGTCGAATATACGGAAAGTCGACCTAAGAATGCCTAGCAAGTAATAAAAGAGCTTTGAAAATCCAATAATCCCTCCAATACTGGTGCTCGGATCTTATTCCGGATTTTTTGCTTCGCCAGAGAGAGGGTCCGGTTGCCTTATAACAGGAAACATGGTACTAGCTTCCGCATCCAGTAGTGAGTTAGGGTCTACCACAAATACTTCATTGTTGATGAGCACGGCCACTCGAAGAAAATATTCATATGGCACTCTCTCAACTCTCGTGAAACAAAATCTACATAACCTACATTAACAGTTCTTTACACTTCGAAACGGATCATCCCCTCGTCTCATCTTTCATCCACCTTCGTTTTCGTATGATCTTCTTTGGCCCTAGTAGCTAACATTGCCTCAATTCTTAGCAATCACTATGCCCTTTCTCAGGCAAGGAAGTAGACTCAGGCGGCTTATCAAGAAGTTCTTGCCTAGTCGCGCTCGCAAGGCTTCTCGCACATCTCACATCAATGTCAAACATGAAGAATACAAGGATGAAAAACGGTTTCAGCAAAGCATTGATCGCACCAATTATGCGCCCCGAACCCCCGCAAGAAGACACGGCACTGTAACGACAGAGCAAGGACTAGTATGCCGTCAAGTTCCGGGGATTGCTCAAACGGAGGTGAACCTCCCTCGGGGCTGGGAGCCGCTAATATCTCGGATCGAAAATAGAGGAATACATTATCCGCAATACCTCCAGCAAGCTAGTCCACTTCAAAGCACCATAAAATATGCCCAGAAACCAATTCAATACCCTTCAATACCACGGAAACCGGTGTCCAACTCCTTTCACTGTATTGATCCTCCGTCAGCACAAACCTTCGTACCAGTTCCCGGCTGGGAAAAAGACTGGAACAAACCACTCGGTTTGCGGACTGGTCCTAATAAGATCGTATGGAAAACACCGTCCTTGGGCATTGAATTACGCAATAAACGCAGTATCCAGAAACTGGAAGCGCAGAAACTGAAGATGAGGAGTATGCGTAGTATTGAGGAGATGGCAGAGGAGGAACGACATGCGTGTCAGGAGTTTCTTGGTCAGTGTTCTCAAGATTCATTTCTTGTCTACTAGCAATTGGCAATGTTAGCAAAAATTGTGTTGTCGGCTAATAGGTCTTGCAAACCCAGGCATCACAGCAAGAGTTGAGACCGCATCCCGAAATCTCTCCGTTTCATGCCGAAACTTCCGACCTGCCTCCCGAATTAACTATCGCTACCATTGAGTACATCAGCCAGGAAGGGTTCTAGTTCTCTTGTAGAGGTGCGCTACTGCATTTCTTGAGAGCATTATTGGGGTCCTACAGTGCTACATATGTATAATGTCTTTTTGGGGTGACGGCCACGACGATTGGGTGATATTTTGCAAGTCTTAAGGGCGTTTCTTATATACAAGCAACTCTTGTCTCAGTAACATACATGGTTGTTCCCCGGTGCTTTTCAAGATGTAGTGACGTCATGAACCACACACAGGCTCGTGAGTTTCCAGATGCGACAGGGAGAAACGAAAAAGCGCTAGTTGGTCTACTGCATCACGTATGAAGAGTCTAGATAGAACAACATTGATCGCGTAAAAGTGCAAAAGCGGGAGGACGCGAGACGCGTAAAACGGTCTTCAGCCCTACCCGTCTTGGCAACAAAAAAGTTGAACCCCTCTACGACCCCGCCTCGATCGAATCTCATTGACAACCTCATTTACAACAATTTACTCGCCGAAATGTCTGTCTGTGTTGAATGCAAAAAGCCACTCGATGTAGAACTCGACCCCGAGGAGGAGGAGGAATATGAGACAGCAGCCTCATCCTCCGGCAAAGCTCCCGCGGCAGCTACAGAAACAGTTCCAGATGATGTCCAGCTAACATGCGGATGTCATTTCCACTGGTAAGCAAAAAAAGATCGTTTACAATGGCTTTGCATAACAAATCCTAAAGGGACTGCCTGCTCGAAGCCTACCAAGTCACCGAATGTCCCAATTGCGGGAAGAATATAGCATCGACGTCATCCAACGGCGCGCAACAAGTTCTCTGCAACTTGAACAACGAAGGCGGCCTACAAACAGACCTCGACATCCTACCCCTCCTCACCGAAGAATTCTACCTCAAAGCCTACCCCGAAGATCGCAAGTGCCGCGCTTTCCTCGAATTCTGCCGCGAAGGCGACTTCAAAGCCATCATCGACATGCTACAAGACGACGAGGTAGACGAAGATGACGATGAAGATGAGGAAATGGCCGACGATGATCAGCCTGGTAAAGAGGTTGGCATTGATAGGATGCTGCGATACCAGGACCCGATTGGTGAGATGCAGTCTGGTCTGCATGCTGCAGTGCAGGCGCAAAGCAGGGAGGTTGCTTGGCTGCTGTTGCTATTAGCAAGCAACCTAGATCTGTTAGAGTTTCCGCCCGAGGTGTTCCAGGAGGCCGCGGCTCTAGGAATTATGAGGGGTTTGACAGAGGACAAAGTGGATATCAGAAGTTTGAGGGATGCGAATGGGAAGACTGCAGAAGATGTTGCAAATGAAATTGGTGGTGTGTGGGTTGGGTGGACGGGCAATGGGCGGCTGGCAATATGAGGAGGATGTCATACATATGCCATGACACACACGATACGTGAGCGAAAGAAGACAGGTTCACGACCCTACTCTCAAATCATGAGGGGGCAAATGCCATGCGCATAGCTTCGGGCTACAACAAGACTCACATACGATTTTAATTCCAGTGGGCAATATCATGCAGCAGCGTTTTGTTACGATATATAATCTGCATAGCTACATCACTGATGTGTATCTGCTCTCAAATGCCTATGATAGGCATCAGTATTAGATGGCTTTAGCAACGGAATGCAAGACCAATAAGAACTATACCCTACACCAACAAGAGTAACAAAATGAAAGCCTCACGATGGCCGTATGAATGCAAAGAGGGTTGTACCACAAAGCGGTGGGTAGCCATGCCACCGGCAGACTTTGGGATCAACAAAAAAAATTGTTCGAATTGTCCTGAGCAAGCCCAGGCACGATGTTGTCCCCTTCGTGGATCGAACACGATACCTCCAGATTTTGTGACCGAAGACTTCAGTCTGGCGCTCTCCCAATTGAGCTAAGGAGACAGTTTGCGGGATTTCATGACAAATTGTTAAATTATCTTCTCTGAATAGGAGTTTGGGGGGAAATAGGAGAAAACAAATATAGAACAACTAGAAAGAGGATGAATAGGAATAGAGGCTTGATTAGTGCGGTGAGAACTCTGCAATGATGATTGCGGGGTTCGAAGTGGGGTCAGATGGAACGAGGAGTAATTGCCGACGAAACGCGTTAGTACGAGACCGTACCCCGGTAGGCGACTATACAGTTTCAACACTCTTTATTCTTGTATCACGTCCTGTCGAAATTATGCCAAACACATGCAGTCTGATTTACTAAGCAACTACTACAGCCTTGCCTAGGTGCGAAGATCTCAAATCTGATTACCCCCGGATTGCTGATTTAACATGGCAACTTTCCCAGACAGATTCTGGGCTAATCATGGGCTGTGCCTCATGAATACCGCTAGAAAACCAACTCATTAGGGGCAACCCTTGAAAATTGTAGCCTGGTTTCTTTGGCGCTGTTCATGTTCTGGAAAAAGACCAATACCCGTGTTCGAATCCCTGTCGAAACAAATGTCCTTGCTCATGTCCATAGCTCTCTGAGAAGCAGTTCTGTCCATGCGTACTCTACATACGCCGGCTTCAGGAAAGTCTCGACTGAAAGGTTCCAATCATCCGACCACCTCCCGCATGCATAGATAGCCCGTGAGTATTCCCAGTAGCTCGGGTACCACCCGGAATACTCGAAGTCGATGAGAACGATATCTGGCTCCTTGTTTTCGTCGCCAAGGTCGCGGATCATGATGTTCTTACGTTGCAGGTCGCCGTGGGTGAAAACTGCGGGATGATCTCGGAAGAGTTGCTGAAAGACGCGCGAGTAGTAGTTTCCCCTCTCGGTAGACATGCCATCCTGTCGATACTTCGCGATCATGGCTTCGTTGAGCTCCTGTTCTGTCTTGAACGGACCTGCGAACGGGGCGGCTGGATCGGAGGTCCAGAAGATCCCGTCAGGTAACCCACGGCGCCCTACACTGCAAAACGGATAATCTTGGTCGGGCGATGGTAGTTTTCGCATATCGTTCAATATCGATCGGAGTCGCGTTGCAATGGCCTCTTTTGTAACCTTGGGAATGTCCGACCACATGGACGCAAGGACCTGACCCTTGATGCGTTCCATGATGATGTAATTCTTCTTGGTGCTCTGATCTTGGAACCAGGCATAGATTCGTGGCGTTGGCACTACTGTTGACTCTAGATGTAGTATTGTTTCGCCCTCGATAAGATCGACACCCTCACCATACTTCACGACGAAGTGCTCGCCAACTCCCACCACCATCCGTGCCTCTTGATCGCTCATGAATTCTTTCGATGAATGAATCTCCTCGAGGGTGGGCAGTTGCACCGGAAGCGATTCTATAGCTGCGTAGTAGGGGACCACAGGGGACGTCATGACTGTAATTAGGTACCGCGGAAGTGAACGCAGTGTGAGTTGAAGTGAGAGGTGGTTCCTAAGTAGTGGAAAAGGTATCGAACTCGATTCACTTATTAGCGCAGACAAGTGTAGTCTCAAAGCTCGAAAACAAACCTAGCATAAAGGTGAAAGCAGTTGATGTGGCCAGATCTATACGAGAAAGTGGATGGAGTCCTTCATCGTCATTATTCCCGAACAGAGACGGCTCATACAGAATCTCTATATCTTCATCGAGGCGGATTGAATCGCTCTTGGTCAACAGATTGCACTACTGGACGTCCATGATTGTTGCCGACAGCTTGCGTAGTAGACCGCTACAATTATGCCTCTCCGCAAGACAACTCGTCGCCGCCAACCCCACTCAAGCCTTATTTGTTCAAAAGCGGTTGGATCCCTAAGGACAGCAGGAGGCCCTAAACAACTATGATCGCCGGTAAGCAACGGCCCGCAGTTAGATTTATGATCTCGCAAAGATACATATGCATGTTTCGATCCTAGGTAAGCATGTCTAGTCATCAGTGCCGACAGTAGCTCAGAGCTCGTAGCGAATGGAAAGCGAAGGACCGCGGCATCTGGGACCTTACCCCTAGGCCAACCAGCGGACTTGATGTCACACGTGAAATGGACGATTGCATATTGAACAATGCAATTCATATTCAGAATCCCATGCACCCTACGCCTTTGCACCATATCATCTTTACTGCTGTCTAAATGTCATGACGTCTTCCAAGCATTCCCCGCTCATCAGTTGTGGTATCTTATGCTCGCATAAATCGCACGCCTCTATATTGCTATCCTCGTCGGTTCTTTGTACATCCGCTTACTTCGAGACGCCCTCGTCAGCGTTGAAGCAGTCGCCGAAGTCTTTGCTGTGCTTATTCGAGGCATGGTCGGTGAGCAGCTTGCGGCTGGTGGTGCCCTGGAAGGTCTGAAAGCAGGTCTTGCACTTGATGCTTTGGGCGGCCACGTTCTGCTTCGGCGTCAGTATACATTCTTCCGAGACCAGCCCTTCGAGAATGGGTCCTAGAGGTCGTGGAGAAGTCTTACTGTTTTCAGTTGGCTCTTCGCCTCCTTAGGGCCGGCGTCGCCCTTGCGATCACGCTTTTGCTGTGCTCTACCGCAAAGTCAGTCGCTGCCCCGCATCGTTCGTTCAGTGAATGACATACTTGGCTCCGTTACCCATTTTGTGAACGGCTGACTGTCAGTTGCTGAGAGCGAGTGAATATGTTGGTCCGTAGAGTGATCAAGAGTTGTGTAGATTGCGTGGGGATAATCGTAGCAGACGAGAGAAAGTAGAGATTATTTTGCGACCGTCGGTCTGGGCCACGGAAGAAGGCGGTGATTCGCCCCGCCGGCGTTAAGCCGCGTTCCGTTAGGCTTCCGCGCCATCATGTGATGCTATATTCCAAGGTTGTCCCTTCACGCCAATCGCCGGTTCCACGCACGCCTCATTGCAATCTGACTGGCATCACCACCTTCCGTCCGCAGTGGGGCGCCGGTGTCACCCGCACAAATTGCAGCTGCCGTTCATAGGCGCAATCGATGACTATCCAAAGTCGCAAGCGTAATGCATGCGCGACCAGTAGCGTCTCAGCTATGTAAACGATATGTTATCGAGTTGTACAAGGGTTTGTTAATGTAGCCGGTGCAACGAGTATTTGTTTGCCATCCAAGCAGGCACTCATCTTCGTTTTCCTTCTCCACTTCCATTCTACCATTCTTCCTTCTCTAATTCGCGTCTAATCATCTTTGACCTTGACACCTCCTTCGTCCTTCCTCGCATTATGGCCCACAACCACGATCATGAGCATGCTCACCATCACAGTCGATTTCAGATCACCCGAAAGACACGTCTACGGGCTGTGATAGCTATCTCCTTCTGCTTTTTTCTTGCCGAGATATCGGTTGGCTTCTATACAAAGTCTCTTGCCCTTGTAGCAGATGCTTTTCACTACGTACGCTCCCCTCACATTTCACATTTGCCTACTAAACATTACTCAGTTGAATGATCTGATCGGCTTCATAGTCGCACTCGTAGCTGTCCACGTAACAGAGCGCAAAACCTCCCCTTCCGATCTCTCCTTCGGCTGGGCACGAGCACAACTGCTAGGTGCCTTCTTCAACGGCGCCTTCCTCCTCGCTCTAGGCCTGAGCATCGCTCTCCAATCCATCGAGCGATTCATCTCGATCGAGCATGTCGAGAATCCCAAGTTGGTGTTGATCGTTGGCTGCGTCGGTCTCTTCCTGAATCTCATTAGTGCTCTGTTCTTACATGAGCACGATCATGACCATGGACATAGTGGGAACGAGGATGAGGAGAACATAGTTCCTACACCTATGCATGCGAGCCATATGCATATCATTGCGAAGCCAAAGAAACATGGCATGGATCTGGGTATTCTGGGCGTCCTGATACACGTCATTGGCGATGCGATCAACAACATCGGCGTCATTATCTCGGCAGTCATCATTTGGTTCGTCAAGTCACCATCTCGCTTCTACGCAGACCCGGCAGTATCTATGTGGATTGCTATTATGATTCTTATCTCTGCCGTGCCGCTCACCAAACGGTCCGGGAAAATTCTCCTACAGTCTGCGCCCCTAGGAGTCAAAATTGAGGACATCAAGCATGACTTGGAGTCCATACCAGGTGTGCAGAGTGTGCATGAACTCCATGTTTGGCGTCTGGACCAGAAAAAGTCGGTTGCGTCCGCGCATATTGTGGTCAGTGACCCGGATATTGCAAGCTTCATGAAAAATGCGAAGATCTTTTCGCAGTGTTTACATGCGTACGGAATTCATTCTGCGACACTACAGCCTGAACTCGCCAAAGAAAACACAGGGCAGGACCATGAAAATAAGGAGGCGACATCGGGCGTCACGAGTGCAACAAGCACTGCACGGCCAAGTATTGAAAAATGCGGAGTACCGTGTGGAACGTTGTGCGAGGAGCTAAAGTGCTGCAATTGATGATGGCTTTCTTCAAGAAGAGACCGCGAGGAAGATACCATAGCAACGGACAGTAAACCAAGGAATGATATCCTTAAAATTGTCTTGCTTGCCGACTCTCGCAGTAAGAGATGTAATGGCGGCCTTAGCCATACTTGTCTTTTCTAGACCTTCAAATCTCGGCTCAATCTTCTACGTGCGATGAACTAGCTAATGTAGGTCATGCGGTGACAGCGTAGTTGAAAGCATTCAGCTGCGAGAGCCTCCCCGCGACAGTCAAGAGCTACCGTAGATACATTGGTACGAATGTGTGCCGATGATGTCCGATCATTCAATGTGGAGAAGCAGGAATAGGTCGCATTGCTGTGATCCAGACTGATGACTCGGCCAATGGTCATTGTCAGCCCAACGAAGGCCACTAAAATTGATCCCACCAGCATTATGTCCCACTTTGAGCTGGGTGATGATCTACCGAGGAAAGCATCGAAATCTCCTGTTCTAATCTTAGATATCGGTAGCCTGACCTAGCCGCATACCGAGTAGTGAACACTGAGCGTTATCGATTTGGAACCTTGTAAAGACTAGCGCATACACGTGACCGTAAACTAGAAAAGGACTAGTGCTCCCCGCCTTACACTTATTAGCTTCGCCTAGCTGTTCCGTATTCAGTTCCGTATTCAAATCGTTGGCTTACGAGTGGTGCGCTTTAAAGATGACTGGCAAAGAGATTCATAAATATGGCACTGATGATGGATGGCACGGTAGGATTGAAGAAGGAGGAGGTTCCTTACCTGATAAGGACAGGTATCACTTATACATCGGTAGGCAGTGAATCGTACAGACTTGTCTATCTTAACATTCATGTCTCCGCTAAACTAAAAGCACTACACTGTTCAATAGTCTGACTATCTCCTAGGACTCTTTTGCCCTTTCGCGCATCGCGTTAATCTCGTTCGCCACCTCAAGCACCTAACGTCCATCCTCCCCATCTCTATCGTCCGCCCGTACCCAAAGGGCGAACCGGGATGGCGCTTCGACGAAACATATCCCAACGCTACACCCGACAGCCTTTTCAACAGCCAGTTCATGCACCAACTCTACTTCCGCGACGACCCAGCATACAAGGGGAAGTACAGTGTCCCACTACTATGGGACAAGAAAACCAACAGTATCGTGAACAATGAGAGTGCCGAGATATTGAGATGGCTTCCCCATGCTTTCGACTCGGTGCTAGCCGATGACGAGAAGGTGAAAGAGTTAGATTTCTATCCTGCTGAATTGCGGGGTAAAATCGATGAGATAGCACCGTGGCTGACATCGCTGATTTGCTCCGGCGTGTACAAAGCCGGGTTCGTGCGTACACAGGAAGACTACGAGAAGAACGTTGTACCGCTTTTCGCTGCGCTGAACAAGCTGGAAACGCTGGTGCATGCCAACGGCGGCCCATATATTCTGGGTGAGACGTTGACGGAGCTAGATCTCCTCGCGTACCCAACTATCGTCAGGTTCGATACCGTATATGTGCAGCATTTCAAAACGAACCTGGGCACGATACGCCATGACTACCCTGTGCTGAACAACTGGCTCAAGAATTTGTACTGGAATGTCGAGGGCTTCAAAGAATCAACTGATTTCCAGCACATCAAGGAGAATGTAGGTTATCCTCCCCTTTTGAACTAGAGCCCAGTCCCTAGTCACGTACGTATACTTACGTTAATGGTACAGTACACGAAGAGCCATGGTGATATCAATCCACTCTCTATTACCCCATTGGGGCCGTATCCAGATGTCGAAGAAGGCTATGAGAGTAACTGGAGTACGCTGAAGCCAGGCAAGGTAGCGCATCCGCGCGTAGTAGAGGCGGAGAGTAAATTGTAAGCCATCGCACGATCGCTTGTGATGAAGACAGATATGCGAATAAGAAGCAAGAATCATTCCTTTATATGCTGAAAGCGACTGTGTTACAATCAAAGCAAAACCAATGGTGAGAGACATTGTCAGTGGATGTAATGCAGACCTCGGAATGAGGGCTGCCGGCGATAAAAATCATGCGTACAAAGTGTATGTTCATTTCGATCAAGCTTGTACATGGACTGACATCAATGTGCTCATGAGCGGTGGGGTACAGCAGAGATTACGGGAACGGTATGTTCATTGTCTAGAGACTATGATACAGACTAGTAAGCTATTCGGTAACCAACATGTGTGTAATGTTGCCTGCCAATTATCTAATCATTTACCGCCCCGAAGGAATCCATTCACCAGTATTGTGGACAGTAGAACAGTTTGCAGTTCATCCGTGGCCGTTTCTACCTGTCTTGACTTCGAAGACCGCCAGTATGGCTTAGTACAGTACCAAATACAGTCCATCTCGATTCGATATCTCGAGTTTCTAGAAGAGTGGGGTGATGTGATGTTGTGTGATACGAATGTGATTTTGTTGGTTTCGATTAGGCAAATCGAAGTGAGGGCGAGGGGTCGTGATCGGTGGCGAGTGGGCGGAAATGACAGGATATACAGGGCTCCGGGGCTATGCTGGGGGGTGTTCTAAATATGATGCTAAGAACGCCTGGGGACAAGTAGGGAATAATGCGCCCCATAGCCGGTTTGTCGATATGAGATCGGTGGAGATGTCGGTCGAGTATCCAAGAACGTAGGGGGTGGTACGAAAAGACCCTGGTAACAAGGTCCGGAGCTTCTAGCAGCCGCTCATGGTCTCTGTCAAAAGTCCTTTCCTACAATTAGTCCAAGGGCCCACCTGGACATAGAACTGCTCTTCCAACCGGACAATTCAACAACCTCGGCCATGATAGCAATGGAAAAAGACAGAACAAGAAGACATAATGAGAGAACAAGGACGGCCCACCCCGTCATGTCCAGATGCTAGGCACCGTTGGCAATAGGCGGCCCACCCACTCGAGGATCACCAGGAGGTATGCCCGACACCTTCTGCGAAGGAGGATGTGGTGGATGTGGAGGGTGATGCTGGCAGCCATGTTGGCATCTACCGCTTCGACGGGCTGCTAGAGAGTTCTGGACGTCATCGTAACCGTCGTCGTCATAGTACTCGTCGTCCTGTGGATCCAACATCCCATCGTCAGGATGCCGGTCGTAACTGCCCGGTGGAGGGTTCTGCGTGTGTTGGGCGTTGTTGGCGTTGTTCTGCGCTTTCTTGCTAGCCTTCTTTCCCTTCCGTCCCTTCATCCTGGCTTTTTCTAGCAGCCGGCGCTTTTCCGCTAGTCGCTTCCGCTCCTTCCTGTCCTTAATCTCGTATTGCCGAATCAAAGCCTTGGGCTGGTGACCAAAGATGTCCTCGTACTCGCAGAACTCGCATATCCAGGGCTGAGTGGGCGGGTTGTGGAAGTTGGCGTATTCCTGCTGGATGCGACGCTTGCGGGCAGCAAAGGCATATAGCTTGGATGCGCTACGCCTGGGCTTTGGCGGCGGAGGTGCTTGTTGCTGCGGCTGGCCACCCTTCTGGGCCTGCGGCGCGTTCTTATCCATAGGCGGTGGATACGCAGCCGCACCGTTTATGTTCGGACTCGTCTGTGTGCCCTGGGTGGACACCCTGGGAGCGTCGGGGCGGACGGCTGTGCGAGTGTAGTTTGGGGATCGGACAGCCTTGGGGCCAGAGGGAATAGTAGCAGCCGTAGTCGGGTACAAGGCACGCGGTTTGGGATAGGGTCCGTTCTCTTGTCCTGGCCAAACCATCTTGTTGGCCGAGTCCGAGCCGCAGGTAAAGGTAAACTGCGTCTTGTTTGCGCTGTTCTTCGCAGCTTCTTGTTGTAGCAAGCTCACGTTCTCGTTGCCCTGGGGCGGCGGCGTCGCTTGCGCATTGGCAATGGCGGTGGAGATGATGCCACTCTGCTCTGGAGGACCTAGTAAATAAATAGTCAGCGCACGGACTCTTCGCGGTAAAGACGTGTGATTTCCCGAGGTGACACCGTACGTTTGCTGCTCGCTTTGGCGTTGGCGAGATTGGTCGAATTGCCCAATACTCGCCTCTCGGACCGTCCAGAGCCAGATCGCCCGAAACGCCCTCTACCTGCGCCAGAGATGCCTGTCCCCGAGTTTATGCTGTGCTGAGGTGTTGCGGGCGCCGAGCCGTAGTAGCGTCCAGGCCCATCTGCGTCGTCGATGGCGCCTGTCTCGTGGGCTTGCGCAATGCCCATGCTTGCCAAATCTCCAGCAAGATTCGCATGATGCGAGCTGTTGTTGCCCATGTTCGGAATCTTGCGTTTCTTCTTGTTGTTGGTGTTCTCAAATGACTCATAGCCATCCACCGAAGAGGCGGTTGAGCCCGGCTTCGCATAGGCACCCGTTACGCCAGCCGCAGACTTGCCAGACGCATGCCTGCTGTACTGGTAGCTCGGAGAAGAAGGCAACGGTCCGTTGCGCTCGTCCTCTTCCTCTTCGCTCTCTACTTCTGAATGAGTATGGCCACAGTGGCAGGCATGGTGGTCATTCTCGCCTGTCCGGAGAGACCTGTTCCCACGCTCGCTGGCCGTATACGGGAAATTGAACAGCGGGCCACTCGATGGGGGGTTGTGCGGGAACACAATCGTCTCAGCCTGCTCGGGGGACAGTCGGGCGCGCAGAGAGCGTCTGGGCAGAGGGCGAATGGGCCGATCGGGGTACATAGAAGACGAGGTGTCGGGCGAGGAGCGTAGCGGCGAACAGCGGTTCCACTCGTAGCCTGCGTAGGGAAGAAGCGATGTCAGATATGTGGAGAGAGCAGGAAGCAGGCCCATACGAGACATTCCGTGTAGTGTAAGGGTGCAGAAAACGAAAATGGTAGAAGAGCGCTGTGGGGAGCCTACAACGTCTTCCAATGCTTACCCGCAGTCGCCGCTGCCATGCTGGCAATCCTTCCTCCAACGCCTATCTATAAAGATAGCGCAGTAGTCGGCGCGTCCAATACAATCCCAAGAGTCTGCTCTATAGTGCCTGTCTTGTCCCACATTAGCGACCATGTCCAGTCGGCATCCGCTGCTAACGAATATATATTCTCGAAGCATTTTGGTCCCATTCTCTACATTTCCACGTGTAGTTGTTGTGGTATTGGAAGCTCTACGCACCTATTTCGAGGGGGTTGTGGGCTGGACGAGGAACGACTCTGGTAGCAGTTAGCGGGAACCCCTCTATTGCTCGGTACCTGACTGACTGACAAGATACAGTCGAACTACGGGGCCGATTATTCTAATAGCAACAACTTACCGGATCCAAAGCAGAAGTCAAGTGTGGTCGGAATGAGTGACAGCAGTGGTGGTGTCGATACCCGAGCTCAAGCGATGGCAGTTCGCCAACGCCAAGACACACGTAGTCGCAGTGATGTGGCCTCCAAGCTCGCCAAAATAGGACCACTGCTAGCGAGCAACAGTCTGCGTCAACGTTGCAATCAGGGGCTTGAAGAGGGATGATAGAGCAGGTGAAGCTACGTAGGCAGAGCTATTGAAGGAGGTTGACGTCGCACCCGACTGCATATCATCTCGCAATGACCGTGCTGGGGGCGCTAACATCGAAAATGGATTGGTAATGGCTCCTGATTCTGTCTCTTTCGAATGACGAAAGGAGCATGCCACGCTGCTTTGACCTCTCGTTGCTCTCTTAGAGTACTCATTCTATCGACCAAGCCATCGTGGAGCTGCAGCCCAATGAAAAATTACAATTGCCCGAGGAGCAGCTAATAGCACGAGCATCACTTCTGATCCTGGAACGCACCAATATTCCTGTGACACCGACGGGTTGCTAGGAAAGGCTACCCTCCAGTTATTCAGCAGAGCGGGGAGCACGGTAGTAGAAGTTCATTAGGCACATTTTCAAAGATCGTTCCATCTACTATATTCAGGTTAGTCGTGTCTCTGAATGGGGATTGGAAGCCTAGCGGCTTCGACGGAACTATGAGAAGCTTCAACATAACCAAGGCCCTATTCACACTAATCCCGGCCTATATACCCAGTTGCATGCAAAGTAACTGCCTTATCTTCTTGGTCAATAAACTTACCCTAAAATCGGGTCACTACCAATATAAAGGTATCTCGTTACTACGATGCACCATTTAGAAGATACTCCAAGCAGCATCCTGGTGCCCACTGGGTTTTGTTCATGGACTATCAATAGCACTGCTGAATACCATTGCTTTAGTGTTATTGCAAAAATACCTCTACGCTTTGCTGAGAGCTGGGTGAGCCTTATAAATTCCTTCTCAGATACGATTGTCGAGCATGTTGCGGCGCTAGAACATGTCGCCCTACAGAGTTCGACAACGACAACCATATATCGCTCCCAGACCCTGAGCGAACTTGAATCCACATTCAAGCCACCAGGGCAGCTATCCTTCAATCATATGCCCCTCGGCGCACGGGCAAACCTCCTCCGAAGGTCCCACTCGTTGCTACACTCATTGAGAGCTGCTAACCCCGCATGCCAACCTACGAAGCTCAAAGCTTACTTTGACGCTACATGACAGTCCAGAATGTCCATGGATCACACTCGTGATCCGTGTCCATGGGTAGCACTTAGTGATTTTGGTGGAGCCTTTTCTATGGGGGTATGTTATCTTATCGATTGCTGAGCGTTGACTCCGTCGCGGATGGGGCTCCATGGTAACAAGCCTGCAGGCTATAGGAGGAGCTGTATGGCACGCAGTGAAGGGCTTCCGGTATGTCTTAATGGCTGTTCTATATCCTGTATAGGCCAATTGACCTTGCAATAGCAACTCTCCTCATGGTGAACGACGCATCGGGTCCATCACGGCTATCAAGGCACGAGCGCCTGTCCTCGGTGGTAACTTCGGCGTCTGGGGTGGACTGTTCAGCACCTTTGATTGTGCTGTCAAAGGTATCAGGTGCGAACTCTCTCCCTTCTAGCTATCATACATGATTTCAAATACTGGGCCTAAGAATACGGCATACTGATGTTCTTGCAGGAAGAAAGAAGATCCTTGGAATGCCATTCTCGGTGGCTTTATGACTGGTGGAGCTCTCGCTATTCGAGGTGGAGCAAAAGCTATGCGCAATAATGCAATTGGATGTGCTGTCTTACTTGCAGTCATTGAGGGTGTCGGCATTGTGTTTAGTAGGATGCTGGCTGAGAACACAAGACTCGAGGCACCTCCGCCACCTCCGCATAGCGCCGCAGTCACATGAAGTCCATGGACGAAGCATGACTCTTCAACCGATAGTCATGACTGATGAAACAACTCAACTACATCTTTCAATGACTTTTAGTGGGCTTGACGATCCGCCTACGGACTCAAACAATCCTCCTGCGCCGCCCTGTGTTTCGATTCACACAACCGGGCTTCCTTGTCGATGTTGGATGAGGGAACACCAAATACGGAATCGATGTGTGGTGGCCAATGTGAGATTGTATTGCATCGTTCCACAGGCCGTCAAATGACTTGTTCGAGCGTATCAAGTGTACGTTCCATCGCGTATGATGCTCTCCGTATGTCATACACTTCTTTCCTTCCTTTGCATTTTTTTCTTTCGAATTTGGGTTTCTCTACACTGCTAGCGAAGATCTTTCTCCTTTACCTGTTTGACGCCGAACCTACTTTACCGCCTGTCACGACTTGCCCCAGTTTAGTCAATAACGATATAACCAATAACAGTCAAACAGACTTCCAAAGCATCCGCGGTGGATTGGAGAAGTTGAAGCATTCTAGTACTTGGTCCGTAGGTCCGCAGAAGGGTCAAACCTTCGAGCCTACATATACGAGTAAAACTAAGCGACCCAACTGTTCAAAGACATACTTATCCACTTTCTACGGAAAGCCAAGCAGTCCGATGCCCGGCCAATGAAGGCATCGCCTCTCTCGTATCGACCATGCGTGTAGTTCCGGATGCGGCGGGAGGATTGTAGGTGGACATAAAAACGGGTCAATTTTCTAAGCATGCCGGAATTCGGCCGAGTATTGGAGTAAGCGATCAGGCAGGCTAAAGACTAGGAAGTATATGGTAGGTGTCACCTACTCTCACTTGTGTGACTCTTACCGTGTTCGCCCTATTTCCACCAGTGCCGCTCCTTCTGTTCACAGACTCACTCTGGACACGACACCTTCTTGGAAAATCCACAGTCGTTATATGCATACATACATCAAGAGCCTAAAGAAGTGCCCTTACTCAATTCTTTCTACGGAAACTCGCTCCTTTCACATCTACCTGTTGTTGCCGCTATCTACGGTGGCACCTGTCTTACCCAGGTTCCAATTTTTAACCCAAACCTAGCGTCAACAAACATACCCAGGATTTGACGTCCCCTTAACCTTACAACTCTCGCTAAGGGTCAACGAAGAAATCACTACCACCATGGATGACGCAGACTGGCGCGATACCTGCACGTACGAGGAATGCGGGGTCGAGGGGTCATTCTGGGGCTATCGCCCTTCCCATGGCGTGAACATAGCGTTTGTTGTTCTATTCGGCATCTCTACGTTGGCATTCCTGGCTCAGGGTTTTTCGGGCAAGAAATGGCTCGGATTTACTATTGCTATGGAGATGGGTTGTATATTGGAAGTTATTGGGTATATCGGACGCATACTGGCGTACAATGATCTGTTTCATGAGGTATGTTCAGAACATGTTCTCACGACCATTCCTAGGCGAAGTGAAGCTAATCACGCACAGAACCCTTTCCTCATCCAAATCATCTGTCTCACCATTGCTCCCGCCTTCCTCGCGGCAGGTATATACCTCTGCCTCTCCCGAATTGTAGTGACATTCGGCCCAGAGAACTCACGGATCAAACCTCTCTCCTACCCACGAATCTTCATCCCTTGCGACATCATCTCCCTCGTGCTGCAAGCTATCGGTGGCGCAATGGCGTCTGCTAAGACGCACACAGGAGAAAATCCCAAAGTAGGAACAAATATTATGATCGCTGGACTTGTGGTGCAAGTGGTCACATTGCTAATTTTTATGATCCTCGCCCTGGATTTTGCCGTCCGCACAATTCAGCGTACCGCCCACCTCGGCTCTCAAAACGCGCTTGACCCCCGACACGCAAAGCTCCGTCAGTCGTGGGTCTTCAGGGCCTTTCTCGTCGCCTTGGCATTCTCCACGCTGTGCATTTTCACAAGATGCGTATACCGCGTGGCGGAATTGAGTGAGGGTTGGAGTGGGCGTCTCATCAAGACGCAGAAGTACTTCATCGGACTAGAGGGTGCAGTAATCATTGCGGCGGTTTTAGTGCTGAATGTGTTTCATCCTGGTTACTGCTTTAGGGAAGCTTTGGACACGGCGAAGGTGCAGAAGAGTGAGAGAAAGTAGTACGGGTGAAAGTGGAGAATTCCAGGTGCGGTTGAGATAGTTCTTGAAGAGAATTAGTGTTCCACCAAGAGGAAAGCGGAGTTTAACACTGTGACGAGGCCTTGGAAAATCGGATATGAGCTCTAGAAACATGCATCAAGTCATAATGCTGTTATTTAACCGCCCTCGGGTACTCTAAATAGAGCGTGTTGTTTACATACATTATGTAGAGGCTACATTATTGATGTATACTGGTGGCACTTGCCGCTTGAAGTAGTGGTGTGCATATTCACTTGATTTGGAAATTAGTTGCGTTGGCTCAGGCTGTTATAGAACGCACGATTCTACATTTCTTACAGAAACGTGATTAGTATAAAGGACTATAGAGGTAGATTGAAATTGGAACGGGCCATGTATGCCCGCGCATGCAACTCGCGGTCTCTTTCACTGCTAGAAACCAAAAGGTACGGCTGGAGCACCTCAGCGCGTTTCCTAGCGACAGAATATGTGCCCTCAATATTGCCTGCCGACCCTTAAGTAGGGATTGACATTTCAGACTTGTAAGTAAACCTGCATCAGGCTGAGGCTAGGTTACAGTACGATAGAACGACTAACCTTTCTACCCCACCTCCTTCACTCCGCCCACAGACCGCCAAGGTCCCTAGTATTCTAGTCAAGTGATAGCGCGACTCACCGCAGTACCTCTCGGCTATATAATCGTACTCTAGCCTTACCTGCCCCCACCTTCTACCACCCACCTATTAGGCCACAATTATCAACATACTCTCCCGTAGCCACCAATACACCTCAAGGTCGTCGCCATGAATCAAGCTGAAGATGTCGAGGTCATCCTCGGTCGTGAACGCCGTTACAAATTCCACTCCGGTACACTCGCGAGGAGCTCCACGCTCTTCGCTGACATGTTGACCGAACCCAATGCCGCGAAGCTCAACAGCCGCGCGAGGAACGCCGGAATCAAGGTTCGCTGGATGATTGAGCTCACTCGCTTGCCGTGTAGCCAGTATCCGGCTGGATGCCTTGAGCTCGTGGTACGTTATAGAACACCCTGATTGACGTCAGCAGTGTATCAAAGTTGATTATGATGGCTAATAGAGGTACCTACAGGATCTCGCACCAACAGGCGAGCGCGCCGATGGTCGCTCCGGCATGGTCGTCAATGAAAATGGGCGCATCCCCAAAGCACTCAAGGCGTACGCCCACTATGAAGCCGTGTTGTACGCCTTCTACGGTAAGGAGCTGGTCATCGACGACGAGAATATGTCCGCTGCTCTGTCAGACTGTTTCCAGCTGCTCGTGGTTTCCGACTACCTTGGATGCACCGGCCTAGTCAGGAAACCCATCGAAGTCGCCTTGTTCAAGCATGGGCAAGGCTTGTTTCGTGCCATCCAGGGTGCGCCCTGTAGGTGGGTGGAATTAGCTTACCGGATCAGGAGTGAGTTGATATTCAAAGAGTGTATGATCCATCTTGTGGGCAACTGGAAAAAAATCAAAGAAAATAAGTCGGTAGACATACTACTCCACACCGTCCCGGGTCTACGCGACTTGATCGAAAAGTACCACCGTGTCCTAGTCGCAAAATGCAAACAGCTTGAGGACGGCTTCACGTCGTACTACCCCCCCAGGATGAGACTTCCTGTCGACGACCTCCCTATCAAGCGCGAAGCCTACGCCAAAGACATACTCATATGGATGGCGCTGTCATTCTTCCGGCAATGGATCGCCCAGCACCTCAACATGGAAGAGGGTCGTCATAGCCAGGATTGTGGATACGGACTGTACAAGCAGATTGGAACCGCCGGCGAGTCCTATATGGACAAATCTATCATCAACCAATTCCACACACATTTCCCCATGACGAAAAAGGCAATGAACGTGCTGGAAAACCATCTCTTGGAGATCAAGGAGTGCATGAAATCCATTGTCAACCAGCACGCTATCCTCAAGTCCAACTGTCAGTTGGATGTCAATCGGTTTCCCGTCAAGTATTTGACGTGCACGGCTTTTCAACGTAAGGACTATCCATGGCTGAACGCCGAGGTGCCGGCGAAAGTCGTGCCGGCGAAGCGCGATTACAAGCCCGGTGGCAACGAGATTGCACGTCAGACTTTGGATACGGCGAGGATGTTCCAGGACCAAAGTTTGAGTGTGGAGGCCTCGGAGGAAAGGGAGGAGGATTTTGAGGAGAGCGATACGGAGGATGTTCCTACGACTTCGAGAACTAAGCGTACCAGGATCGGCTAGGTGTAGAAAATCACCTGCTTCGTGAAGGCTAGGCTGGGTTGGGATTGCATTTGCGTGGTAGGCGTCAGGCTGGAGTTTCAAGTTGGCGTTCTACAGTCAGGGAAACAGTGTGCCGTCGATCAGGCTGCGGTATTCCACCAAAAGCGCTTCTCTATGGTGTTCTGTCGCCTTCGGGCCTCCTTCGGGATTGATGGATCCGTTTTTGAGAGCGTTTCGAATGCCTCCAGGCTCTTGTATCTTAAACAAAATCCCATATATTCCAAAGCTGCATGCAGCTGTCAGATCCCTACAATATGTGTAAAATACAAAAGGTTGTTAGTACTTGCATATCACTTCAGGCAGAGCATTGAAGAAAAGAAAATGAACTTTATACAGTATTCTGTGGCAATCCTGATGCCCAGCTTCTTAAATGCGCCCTCTCTCGGTTTTTGTAGATTCGATTGGCGCCACTGGTGATAACATGTCCTCTGTCCTCACCATTCTTGTCGTCCTTCAGTCCTCCCTCCTTCTCCTCGCACACTCCCTACTCGTCATCAAATCCCGTCGGCCTCGGTCGTGGTCCCTTTGGTACTGTTTCACGTCAGCTAATTGCTCCATATCTCTCTCCATTCTTCTGGGTATTCCCCCTCTTCCCCCTTCTTCCTCTTGATCCACGCATCCGTATTGACACCAACTTCGTCTTGGGCCTCCAAGATCTTATACGTACCAGGATAGGTCATGGGGATCTTCGCAATCTGCTCCTCGCCCAAGTATCTCCGGATCGGCGGCACCGTTACCAGCATTATAGGACCCGTGACACCGACGATAATTGAGTAGAAGTATGCGGGCTTGTTTATAGACGCCCATCTGAGGTAGCGTATCGGTTGCCTGAAGAAGAGCGGAGATGGGGGAATGCCGGCCATTGTGGTAGAGTTTCTACTTGTCGCATTAGCACATGTGCAACGATTTGGGGCGTAGATGTCATGTACGTGATGTTCAAGCCGGATATGTGAGTGGCTATGGACGTGTTGTTAGCCTCAATGGCGCACAATTGCTTGTTAGGTCGTCGATGTTGGATGCTGTGAGGTGCTTGACGGTCGACTCCGCTCACTCCAATCGGCGTGCTGCGATTTTCCGGCACCGATGGGCTTGGCATTGCATACGTCTCCCGTTACAGCTCCATCATGCAACTTGACAAGTCCAACTTCCAATTCACAGGATGAGGTGGTTATTTTCTTGCACCTTAGCTTTTGTGTGGGCCGTGGTGGTTCAGGCGAAGAGTTTTACGGGCAATCGATTGCTGGTAGTGCTCGAGGAGCAGGCGGAGAGGGAGAAGTACAGTGTATTTCTCGAGGACTTGACCTGTAAGTGGAAAGCTCTTTTCGGCATGGGGAAACTTTCTGGCTTTCGTGGTGCTTCTTGAGACCCGATTCTACAGATGGTACCATTTTCGGATTCAAAGCTATTGAAAGCTGCACCTTAGCCTTGCGATCCTCTCACACCAGAGATGGGAATGACATGATAGCATCAATTAGCTTAGATTCTAGACAATAACCAAGCTAATCAATTTATTCAGCTCGCGGATTCTCCACAACCGTTGAATCACCAAAGGCAGATAAGCTCTCATTACTGAGACACGGCGAGCGAGCATACGACCATGTCCTCCTTCTCCCCGCAAAGTCGAAAGGCCTCGGCCCTGCTTTGACCGCGAACAACCTCCTCGAATTCATGAAGAAGGAGGGGAACCTTCTCGTCGCGCTGTCCAGCGAGCAAGCTACGCCCACCGCCGTTCAATCATTGCTTTTGGAGCTTGACATCAACATCCCCGCCGACAAGGGTGCATTGGTTGTAGATCATTTCAACTACGATTCTTCGTCCGCTGAAGAGAAGCACGATGTGCTACTACTTCCATTCCCGGCTGCGCTGAGATCGGACGTCAAGAACTACTTCGCGGGTGAGGGATATGTTGCAGTGCCGCGCGCTGTTGGTCAGGCTCTTGGAAACGAGTCGCCTCTCACTTCGCCCATTCTACGCGCTCCTAGCACGGCATACAGCTACAACCCCAAGGACGAGGCTGAGGGTGTTGAGGATCCTTTCGCGGTCGGTGGGCAGCTCAACTTGGTCTCCGCAATTCAGGCGAACAATGCGGCACGTTTGACTGTTGTTGGGTCAGCCGAGATGTTGCAGAACAAGTGGTTCTCCGAGAAGGTCAAGTTGAATGGAAAGGCTATCACGACCGCCAACCGCGACTTTGCGCAAAAGTTGTCTGCTTGGACTTTCAAGGAGACGGGCGTGTTGACAGTTGGAAAGCTGCTACACTACCAGGATGAGGGTGCCAGCAAGAAGCTGAACACCAGCACCGCCATCCCGGAAAACAACCCCACCATCTACCGCATCAAGACCGATGTTGTATGTTTAATCCCCACTATTTTCGGATCATCTTACTGACAATAATATAGCACTTCCAAGTTGAAATCTCGGAATACACGAACGATCACCTTGCTCCTTTCGTCCCATCACCCAATGACAAAATCCAACTCGAATTCAGCATGCTTTCCCCGTTCCAGCGCCTGAACCTTTCACCCGTCGCTCAGACCGCAAATGCTACCATCTTCGGCGTCGCGTTCAAGACACCCGATCAGCACGGCATTTTCAACTTCCGCGTCAATTACCGACGACCTTTCGTGACTAACATTGACGAAAAACGCCAAGTCACTGTCCGTCACTTTGCGCACGACGAATGGCCGAGGAGTTGGCAGATTAGCGGTGCGTGGGTATGGATTGGCGGTATCTGGGTTACGGTGCTGGGTTGGCTAGCCTTTGTGGCCGTGTGGTTGTACAGTGCGCCGACTGAGCGCAGCACGAAGAAGACGCAATAGATGAGTATAGTGCGTTACTGTATGTAGCTTTATGTGTAAGCAGGAATACCCCATCGGCGATGCGTGGTATGTCATTATGGAGTCATGGCATCCGGGATCAAAAGCTTAGATCGAATTGGATATTTAGTACCAACACCTCCATGTCTTCACGCTGTGAAATTTTTGGCACGAAACGCCGTACCCAAGAGCTATCCAGGCAGCGCAGCGATAAAGGACCAAAGAGAAGGGATCGAATTCCGGCGTCAACATACTAAATGACAGTGCGTTTACCTAAACGAGATATTGTATTGTGTAACTATATGGTAAGTTGACACGTGTGTCGCTACCAGCTTCAGAGTATTATGCCTATCAAGCTATCCATCTTATAGCAAGGGCTAATACCTTACGAATCTCCACTATCGACCTTCCCAATCTCTCTAACCCATCTCCGCTCCCTCCACCAGTCCTTCCCATCACAATTCACCAAACCTCACCACCCACATCCTACCCACACCCGCCGGCAAAGGGAAAGCCTTGACATCCAATCCATCCTCGGCGAGACTATGCATAATGTCATCTCCGAAAGGCACCAGCTCCATCATCAACGTCACGAAGAAGCGCAGCTTCAACAACATGTTGAGTGCCGGTTTGATGAGCTCGAGGACAGCTTCACGCATGGGGTCGTAACGGTTAGGCGTGTTCTTCCACAGGAGGACGAGGGAGTCGAGGAAGCGGTCCGTTACAGCAGAGGGGGAGCATTCGTTGGGTCCAGATGGGCATGTGGTGTCGGATGTGACGCCTAGGCTGAGTATCATCTGCGCGACGTTGATGTACTCTGCTATAGCATGGTCGCACAGCCTGGGCATGTCGTACTTGCTGCCAACAAGGTAGGCGTGGATGTGGAGATCGAGCAGAGTGATGTGTGGGTGCTTAGTGCGCATGTTGGGGTCGAAAATGTAGATGCCTGTCTCGATGAATTGCACCGCGGCTACGATGGCATAGGGGAAATCATCGCGGAGACGGATATAGCGCGTGTGTGCGTGCTATTGGAATGCATTAGGTTTGATTAGAGGTAAACGGATGGATTAGTAGACTACTTACAATGAATGGGCCATCGAGCATCTTTGCAAAGAAGCGAGACTCGTTGCAGAGTAGGTACTTGTCGACTTTCATGACCTGCTTACCTCTATCAAAGGCAATGATGACCTCGTTGGGGAGAATTTCAGAGAAGTATCTTAACGAAGATTAGTCTTGCTTTGCTCTACATGCAAATCGCATACTTACTCGTCGAATACGACTGACTGTACAACGTAGACACTTGCACGGTTGCGTTGTACCACTGGCCGAGACGGAAACGCAGGATATGATGTCCGCTTCGGAACGTCCAGAAGTGAGAGGTCTTGTAGATTCAACTCACTAGGAGTCAGAGGGCCGGAAGGGATGTGTTGGTCATGCATCATCGTATCAGGGTCTTGGTGGATGACTGGTCCAGACTCGGAGTTCACGTAGGCTCCCAGCGTCTCGTCAAGAGCAGAATTGCACTCGAAGTTTGACTCGGGAGGGGAGGAGCTGAGCAAGGGTTGATATTGTGCTGCCGGAGGCGTAGGCAAGTTAAAGTGAGTCACTCTAGAGACGGAACTCGTAGTAGGAGGCGGCAACATCTGACCCGAGGTGTCATGGCCAGTATATTGCTGTTTCGATAGATCTTGAAGAGCATGTCTTAGAAGCGGATAGTCCTCGCGCTTCGGATTGACGAGCGGAGTAAGACCTTGCTGTTGATAGTGTCCTGCCTGAGGAGCTCCAGGAGCGACGAGAGTGGTGCCTCTACCCTGAAGATTAGGTGTCTCGTTTTCTTTATTTGACCGGAAAGAGGTCGAAGGCTTGCAGAAGCTCGACGGTGTTGAAGCAATAGGCGAGGCTGCCACGCTTCTAGCTGCCTGGAGCACCACGTCACCGAAGTTGTGTGAATCGGGTTGAAACGCCTTGCTGAAGGCACGCTTCCGGTCTTGACGGTCCATCATATTATATGTGGCTGGAGGACAGTTTGATGAAGTAGCTGCGGTGGATAAGGTAAAGAAGAGTCGGTCACTTGGTGGGAGCTTTGCGGGCTCTACTATACACCTCGATCGCGAGGTGAATGCGTGTAGGAACGCGACATGAGCGCGTCGGTGACTGCGACACGTCAACAGACGCGCCGGCGGGCCGGGAAATCAAGACCATGGATCGATGGTGAAGACGATGTCCTGTCGCAGTCGAGGGTCCTCCTCGTGATCGTAGCGCTGCAATTGATACGCTCCAGGTTCTGATCACATATTGAATGACGAGAAGGAAATGTACAAATGAAATTTAACGATAGAAGTCATTGAGACGATACTTTTGAAGCCAAAAGAATCTGCGTAGCAGAGCTCTCCGGCTGTCACCGCCGCCTGCTGATGGCAGTAGCCTACTCTTTCACTTCCAGCGCCCTGCCATCTCCTCAAATAGGTCTGCTCTAAACTCTGGCAGCTCGTCCATTGACTCGAAGACCATTGCCATTGTCTTTTCAGTTCCATGGATAAAAGATTCGACATGATCAGCGCATAGCTTGATAGCCACGTGCTTGAGGTCATCTGCATTAGATCTACGTGCTGGGGCGTACATGGCACGTATTGCCTGCAAAAGTTGTTCTTCATTGCCATCAAACATCAACACCATAGCAGCAAGGTCTTCGAACTTTTGGAGTGCAACTTGCTTTAGCCCAGAGATACCGTAACGCTCAGCGAGCATGAAGACGTCGACGTGAGAGCGCAGAGTAACGTCTTCGGGCACAGCAATGTCGGAGCCAGACAAACGGTCCGTGTAATCCAGCTGGTAGCAATACTGCATCATTGCCGCGACAGCGTCCGGGTCATCTGCGCCGAGGTCGATGACACTCTTCGATGATTTCTGATGTCCGTCAGTGAGAAAAGGTGTCTGTTGCGCTATGCTGGAAACACATACAGGGGAAATGACAACCGCACACACTTTTGCAAACCAACGCGAGTGGTAGCACATGATGACACGGTCAACATGATATACATCGTTTTTACAGCGCACCACCAGATCTGAACACTGCCAATCGGATATACGTGTAGGCGAGGTAGTCACAACAGGCTCAGGTGTTGGCACAGGTTCTTGATGCTGCTGAGGCTCATTTACCTGTACTTGTACCTGTGCATTCTGGAGCTTCTTCTGAAATCGTCGAGGCGAATAGAGTGAGCTTCCAGAGAACGTCTTACGATGTTGCGGTCGTTGTTTGGGGCTTGTGGACGCAACGGATGATGCAGTGGTTGACGTGGAGTGGTTGGAGCAAGTTGAAGATGTTCTTCGGTGGAGATCAATAGAGGCGTCTGAGGATGCTGTTGAAAGTCGTGAGGTTTCGGTGCGGCCGAAGCTAGCGCGCTTGGAGGCATAGATTGAGGGATCGAGACTGAGCATTATGAGTGGGGTAGCAATCAGATTGGAGAGCTCAATCGCTTACACGTTCCTGGCAATGAAGACTGGTGTAACAAACATGTCGGGGATTGAGCACCAAGTGCGAATTGCAAGAGGCTCTTGTTGTTTGAACAGTTTGGATAATGTATACTTCAACACGACGAAGCAATGAGTGGAAGGCAAACCAGGCCAGTTTCACTCGAAACCCATCGTCGTATATACATACATGTCCTCAAGCTTCCAGATGTCGAACGATTCATGGCACATGGACAGATGGATACACAAAAGGGAAAATGTCACGTAGCTTCCGTCATGGTGTATGCGGCACTCACA
The DNA here is from genome assembly GCF_010015615.1 of Cucurbitaria berberidis CBS 394.84. Taxonomy (NCBI): domain Eukaryota; kingdom Fungi; phylum Ascomycota; class Dothideomycetes; order Pleosporales; family Cucurbitariaceae; genus Cucurbitaria; species Cucurbitaria berberidis. The sequence goes on along the minus strand of NW_024468936.1, from coordinate 4,626,292 downwards.
TTCCCAGATGAAGTATGTTGCGATGGCCAATGGCGAAGGATGCATTGATTGTTCTTGGCGACGAATGACCCAGGTTTTGCCGCCTATCGATAGTGTTTAATACCGACATGGAATGAGAACAGCCGGCATGCCGCTAGCTTGAAAAACACTGTGGGGTAGCAACAGCATCGAGTTCTCGAAGGTGGTCAGCATGAGGGCAGGTGACTTGCATCCTCGTTGGTTGCAGGGCGCGATATTCAAGATGGAATGCGATCTGCAACACACTTTAGCGACGCTGAAGACTCGACCCTCTTCTAGACTATGCCTCGTAGAAGCCAGAGTTAGTCTATCGGTTCAAAGATCCTTTTGGTTACTGAGGTATCCCAGACGGCTACCAAAAGATGCTGGTCATACCCACGAGCTTATTGACAAGAACAGCGATTGGGTGTACGCCTAGGTGCGCAGGAAGTTGAAGTAGGGCGCCGTCTACATTACACAGGAAGACTCGTACAGCCATGGTTTGACTACTTCACGAAGTTCTGTACGAGCTATCGAGAGGGGCGATTACCTGGGCTGAGCCTGAGGTACAGACCACGACGGCCAAGGAAGTTGGAGAAACTCTGGGAGAAGTAGACGAGTGCGCTCGATCTGCCGCACATCTGCCGCACGGTTGGAGGGTGTTTTAAACGAAACATCAAACACACCTGGGTCTGGCGAAGGACGTGTGGTTGAACGGGATAGATGGGCAAGCAAATCGGGGTCAGTCATCTGAGATGATTCCACGAATCCGATAAAGACTGCAATCCCAGCTCGTAGAAAGTAACAACAGCACTAAATGTCTCTGGATACTTGTTGCAAGTTCTGTCGCGGTGGTAATGCACCAGATGAATGTTTGAACCAAGGGAGGCGGCAGTGAATGCATGGCATGGGCCACTCATGATGCGCGCGCACTGGAGCCCCTCTCCCCTCTCGCGAAAAGGAGGAGCGGGCTAAGCGCCGCCCGCCTGCCCGGCTTTCGATCGCAGCTTCCTCGTCACCATCGAAACCTGCCAGCTCTTTGTGCCCCGAACCCTCTCTCCATCTCGCTATACTCTCCAAGAAAACACACGGGCGACATGTTCTCCTCCTCTTTGTTTCCCGCCACGCTTCCCGCAGCCCTCCGAGCCCCTATGGCTCCGAGTTCGCCAATCTTTGCGGCCCCTGCGCCTTGGGGCAGCACCATCACGTGATGCCTGCTACGGATGGCCGGTTGACCCAATTGGGCCCTTCGCGTGTGGTTGCGGGACTCGATTTTACTCCCTCAGGCCTCTGGCTCGTCCACCCCGACAGCATTGTCCCACTACATCGCCTTACACGTCCACTCGAGCCCATACTATGCTTTCTTCGTGCCCCGGTCTTCTTTTCCAGTCGCCAATCCATCCCATCTGCGCCCTTTGAAGCTCCACGAGCCTTCGCCCGCTTTCTCCGCACTGCTGCGGCGTCACCACTGCGCTTCGAAAGAGAGCAACCACACCCGTCTAAACGCATTCATCGCCCTTGGACGATAGCTCGGGCATTGAATTGCGCTCTAGTAGCTCTCTGCCGACCCGCTGCCAACTCTACTCGCTCCTTCCCACCCTTCTTACCACGCTCGACCGGACGACCTGCCGAGCGCACACCACTACACTCACTTCACTCACTCCACAAGTCGCACTCTTCTCCAAGTGCTGCTTAGCTACGATCCCCAAGGACAGCGACAGCCCGCGCGGATACAATGTCTCCGCGTCGCTCGTCGCGGGCTCGCACCACCCAGCCCCCACCCAGTGTCGCGACAGTCCACAGCGGCTCCTCGTCTTCCGTCTCATCAGCCCGCGCAGATCGTGCGCCGAGGGTGAATCAGAATCAGTCGCCACCGCACAAGTCGTTAACCCCACACTCGCTCTCCTCAGAAGAGCCCGAAGAGCTACCTCGCGGTTCGCAAGCCGAGCCACCCCTCACCCGACGTCGAACGCGCGAACAAGACAACGACGAAGACGAATCCGCCAAGCTCGACGACGAGCTGGACGATGATATGGCCGAGGAAGACGAGGTCACACGATGCGTGTGCGGCTTCCAAGACTACCCGGGTCCGCCATCGGATGTTGGCAAGTCTGGTTCTGCTCTGACAGATCCTGACGTTCAAGGTGATGACCTAGGTGGTCTGTTCATTCAATGCGATATCTGTAAAGTCTGGCAGCACGGCGGATGCGTCGGAATCATGGACGAGCCTGCCAGCACCGAAGAGTACTTCTGCGAGGAGTGCAGAAAAGATCTCCACAAGGTCATGAAGAGTCCCAAGGGGTGCGTAGTCTTCTCATTCCTTCCCTCATCCCCCACACAAGTTCCTCTCTCTCGACGAGCAATCTTTGAGCGCAAATCAAATCTAACCTTGCTGGTTCATCAGTCAACGGTATTCTCGCTACCTCCCCATCTACGAGCAACAGCATGGCAAGCACCGCAAATCGTCTGTTTCGAAAGACACAGAGAGACACTCTAGTAGAGATAAAGATCGCGAAGCGAGAGCTAGTGTCGATTCATTTGGCAAGCGTCGGTCAACGATGAACAGTCGAGCAGCCTACGACGAAGACGAAGTGCTGAAGAAGGTGCTGGAGGAGAGCAAGCATGATGGCGCTCCTCCCTCGGAGAGCGGCAATCGTAAGAAGCGGAGTCGTGACGATAGCGAAGAGTGAGTTCTGCTATGCATGCTCACTGCTACACTGGAGCTGACAAACTTTGTGCTAGAACCAAACCTGAAGTCAAACGACAGCGCACAAGCTCGCGGTCTCCTAGCAATTCGCCCGTCCTTGAATCTGAAGACGATAGCACAAAAGCCTCTGCACCAAAACAGAAGCCGCGCGGTGCCGCAGCACGAAGTCAGCGTGAGAAGGAACTACGCGAGAAAGAGCGAGAGCAAGAACGTACCGAAGCTTCAAACAGGCGAAAGGGGCGCGCAGAACGGAGAAAAGCAGACGGTATGGGAGCGAACAGTCATCTTGAGAGCCTACAGCTAACGATCGAAGAACTTGCGGGTATCGAGCCTGAGCCTGAGCCCACGCCCGCCGAAGAGCCCGCCATGCCTCCTGCAGCCTCCGAATCTGCACCACCAGACACACCTATCACAGACTTCAAGCCGGCTCCCGCCCCGCGGAGAGGCGGCCGTCCACCACAAAAGTCCCGCGGTCGCCTAGGTCGAAATCAGTACTCGCGAGATACGGTACCTGCAACTAATGGCACATCACCGCAGAACGATACTGGGCACTCGCCGCAAGCGAGTGCTACGAACGGCGCAAGCAATGGACATGACAGCAGTGACGGCACAGCTGGGCACAAGCCGGCAAAGCCGAAAACATGGCGTTTGCAGAAGCTTTCTTGGAACGACATCCGGCGGCCTGCAGGAGCTATGCAGAGTTACATAGCCCAGCGACAAGTTGAGATGGCAGGCGAGAAACACCCTTCCCCAGCTCCAGCTGTCCAGCCCGCTACGGCCACAACGAACGGAGAGCCAAGCCAGGAAGGGGCAAAGGAAGAAGGCACGGATATAGCCAAGTTCAAGCATCTCAGCACAACACAGATGATGGACTACCTAAGCCGGGATCTCGTACACTGGCAGCAGATGATCTCTGAGCCGACGGAGAAGTGAATGGCTTGTTCCTTGTGTTTCGCTCTTTTTGCGTTGGACTTCTGCTTTGGATTTCGACGACAGCACATTGACTCGCTACATCTGCTCTTCGAGCACAGTATCTTTCGCAACATCTTTATGTACGGGCGTTATACGGCGCGAGACCGTTTCATTTCACACATGTGGATTTGTTTATCGCGACGGATACCCTCCACTTCTTTCCTTTTCGTTTTCACATAACTGCGCTGCAGATTCATTGTTACACTGTATCGATACAGCGGTACCATCGCCTTGGAGTCTTTCGGATATATCATGGCGTCGCTTCTTCGACAACCTAGATGGTTGTTCTACGCCGATGCACTGCACGGCGCTACTGTAAAGTATTGCACTGTTTCGAAGCTGGGAAAGGGATAGTAACGGAAAGGCTCAATCATGATATTATTCCAAACGCCACATTCCTTGACATCTGCTATGTATTACATGATCACCCAAGGTTTTTCCTTCCTATTCTGATTGATTGCTGTGATATTAATAATCCTACTCCTACTCCGATTTCCCAACCTTAATCTCCAACACACCCATAATAGGGTTGAGCTTCAACAACTCCAATATTGCCGGGAGATTATCGTCCGTGAGCACCGTGTACTCGGGGTAGATTTTGCCATCCCTTGTCTTTGTATCCCAGTGAATCTTGAACTCTTGAATCGTCTCCTTTGGCGCGTCGGCGGCCTTGAACTTGCCCATGAACTCTGCCGTGTTGGGCGACGACGTGATGGTCGCTGTGATTTGCTTATTGAGGGATTTGAGCGTGGGCTTGGAGGATGTGTCGATGAGGATGAATTCGTGGCGGTTCGAGGGCGGGAGGGTGAAGAGGAGGGGGAGAGACATGTTTGGTTGTTGCGTTTGGTTGACGTTCTTTTGCTGGTTGTGTTCTTGTTAGTCGGGTTGTTTGCTTGCTTGATATATGGGTGGTGGCTTACGATGGTGGTGATGATGTTGATGGAAAAGTGAGTAGGAATTTGATGAAATTTTGTGGTGTAGTGTGGTGGTTTGCGATGGCTGGCTTCAGTAGGACTCTCTAGTATATACTCAGTTTGTTATACGTCAATGGTGAGCTTTCAAGCTTCCATGTGCTACAACGATGTACGTCATCGGACATGGGAGGGGTACCCACCCTTGTTGGCCGTTGCGTGTATGGCTTGACAGGGGTAGGAAACATCTTCCCCACAAAAACGAAGTGTGCCTCAGGTAGGAAGCAACACCATTACGATCAAGTTCTTGCAATTATCAATCTGATTGAATCTTTCATTTCAGGAAAGATCATGTCGCTATGCCACTCTATATAAACAACTTAGTCACGTGCATATGCAAAAGCACCCTTTAACGCACTCCCACTTAGCCAATGAAAGAAAATGGCAGATGGAATCTGTCGCGTAGAAAGCGAAGGTTCCCGTGTCCACTCACAAACCCTTGATCTTCTCCTCGAGTGCTCGTTTAATAGCTGTTCAATCGTCAGTACGCGTTATACCTCAACATTCGGCACGAGAGCACTCACCGTTACAGCTATCATTAGCATCCCCAAACAGCATCTTCGTATTCTCCATGTAGAACATTGGGTTCGGTACATCGGCATATCCACTCGCCATGCCTCTCTTCATGATGATAACATGCTTGCTCTTCCACGCATGCAGCACTGGCATGCCTGCAATCGCACTGCCAGGCTCCATTGCAATCGGGTTGACAGTGTCGTTAGCTCCAATAACCAATGTCACGTCCGTTTCGGGGAAGTCATCGTTTATTTCGTCCATCTCCAAGACAATGTCGTATGGGACGCTAGCTTCGGCAAGGAGAACGTTGCATTGGCCTGGCATGCGACCGGCCACGGGATGGATGGCAAAGCGGACGTTGATGCCTTTGGCGCGAAGGGCGTTGACAAAGTCGGAGATGGCGTATTGGGCTTTTGCGACAGCCATGCCGTACCCGACGACCTGTTCTTGTTAGTTGGCACACCCTACTGTGGTGTTGGTACGAGACACTCACAATGATAACGTTCTCGGCGTTTACCAGGGCTTCAGCCGTCTCGTCAGCGGAAGTTTTCGTCACTTCTCCTTCGATTTTCGTTTGAGCTTGTGGCGTCTGTGCTATTCCGCCGAACAGCACGTTGGTGAGAGATCTATTCATAGCCACACACATGATGTATGACAGGATGGAACCTGATACTCCAATCAGAGCACCCACTGTAGTCAGCAGTGAATTGTCCAGCATAAATCCCTCAGCCACTAGTGCAAAGCCAGAGTAGGCGTTCAAGACGGTTATGACAACTGGCATGTCAGCTCCACCAATGGCTGCTGTTGTCGTATAACCCTTTATGAAACTCAATGTAGCGTTGCCTACTAAGCATGCTGCGCCAATTAGGGGTGCACCAGGTGCGTATGCCAGAAAAGCGCCCATAGTAGCTACATTAGCACCAAGGAGCGTGCCGTTGATAAGGTGCCGTCCAGGTAGTGCTATCGGCTTCGAGGACATCTTCGCTGCTAACTTGAGGAAAGCGACGATACTTCCGGTGAATGTTACTCCACCGATGAGGACACCGAGATACGCAGAAACCATGTGGAGAGTCGAAATATCGCCGCTGTGAGCCAGCACGCTGCCAATGCTAGTCAAGACTGCTGCGAGACCGACAACAGAGTGCAGCGCGGCAACCGTCTGGGGTAGCGAGGTTGGCGTGATTCGCCTTCCAATTATCAAACCCGCCACCGTTCCTACAGTGGCCAAGCCAGCAAACTGTGTCAGGACGTCTGGCGCAAACCCGACCGCAGCCAAGGAAGCAAGGATGCCGCTGAAGACACCGAGGATACCGAGGAAATTGCCGCGGCGGGCTGTCGTTTGGGAAGCGAGTCCGGAGAGCGAAGTCACACAGAGTACACTACTAACGAGGTAGCCCGCTTGTACAAGGCCAGCCATACCAGTTGAAGCTGCAGCAATATATCCCCCACCAAACAGAGCCGCTGGAATTGCGTATAGCCACGGATACTCTTTTGGATCTGTTGGACGCCTGAACATATCGAGCATTCGCTTGGAAATGACGAAGCCTCCAGAGACATTGACGAAGGCAAGCAATACGGATAGACCACCAAGAGTTTGGGGAATGGTCTCGGGGAGATAGCTTCCGCCCATGACAAACAAGCCTCCAATTCCGACCATACCGGAAATGGCATTGGTAACACTCATGAGTGGTGAATGAAGAGCAGGTGCAACACCCCAGACGACTCGGTAGCCGATCAAACTGGCTAAAGCAAAGGTGAATGCATTGGACATGAACAACGGACCAGTGAACTTTCCGAGTGCCAGTGCTGTGGTCATACCGGCAGTAACGCCAGCAATCTGTCGAGACTGACTCTGCCACGGAGTAAGTGCAACGATATTGGCGACTTGATCGGCAGGCGAAGGCGATGGTTTGGCTTGCACGGGAGGAGGAGCAGGCCGAGGAGCCGTAGGAAGGATTTGGCCATCGTATGTGACAATAGCACCACGGGTAACTTCGTCCGTAAGATCGACATCGTAATACTTCTCCCTTTTGTCCTTGGGTACCAGTGAGAGCAGGAATTTTGTGACGTTGTTAGAGTAAAGTGTTGATGACTGCGTCGGCAAACGCGACGGAAGGTCAGTGTAACCTTTAGATATCGTCAGCATGTACGAGTAACATGGGAGCTAAGGCTAATTTACCAATGATAGATACGCCATCAAACTTGGTCAGCTTGCCAGGAACAGTAGCTTCGCAATTACCACCAGCCTCAGCTGCAAGATCAACCACGACCGAGCCAGGTCTCATGGCACCGAGCATGGCTTTGGTGATAAGTTTGGGAGCCGGCTTGCCAGGAATCAGTGCTGTAGTGATGACGATGTCGACTTCCCGGCATTGATCATAGAACAGCTTCATCTCCGCCTTGATGAACTCCTTAGACATGACTTTGGCATAGCCACCAGCGCCGGATCCATCCTCGTTGATTTCAACCTCGATGAACTCGGCACCGAGGGACTGCACTTGCTCGCGTGCTGCAGAGCGAGTATCAAATCCGCGAACAATGGCGCCCATGCGGCGAGCCTATACTGCATTTCAATTACGGCTCTGACATGGATGGAAAGGTACTCTTACTGTTGCAATCGCACTTAAGCCTGCTACACCAGCTCCAATCACGAGGACTTTGCATGGCGGGATCTGTTCTTTCGTCAGACTGAACTCTTCTCCAACACATAGGCATGAAGTACCTTTCCAGCAGCAGTGACTTGCCCAGTGAGAAAACGACCAAAGGTATTCGAAGCTTCCAAAACAGCCTTATAACCCGCAATATTGGCCATTGAACTTGCTTTGTGTTAGCCCAGGAATAATTCGGGGTTGACATCAGCGTACCTCAATGCATCGAAGACCTGGGCACGAGAAATGCGCGGAACCATGTCCATGGCAAATGAAGTGGCCTTGCGCGACGCAATTCGATCTATGACTGGTTTGTTCTGTACCGGATAAAGAAAGGAAATCACTGTGGCACCCTCGCGGATGGCATCTACTTCACTATCTTCTCCATCGATGCTGAGTGCTCGAACCTTGAGCACGATGTCGCTCTCCGAGAAGACACTCCTGCGATCGACGGTCTCGGCACCAGCCTGCTCGTACGCCTCATCTGTGAATTGAGCTTCCACGCCAGCTCCACGTTCAATCAAGATGCGTGAGAAGCCTTTCTTTAGCAGGAGCTTGACATTTTGAGGAGTAATGGCTACGCGGCGTTCCCCGGGGTAGCTCTCCTTGGGCACACCAACGGTTAGATTCGAGTAAGGCCCAGCGCTCTATGGGTTCAGATACCAAGTCAGTATAGGGTCTTGGATGCAATGCCATGCTACGTAGACGTGACGTACAAAGGGCGGTGAGGTAGGGATCTCTTCATCGTGCGGTTCCGAGGCATGGGATGCGTAACGCGCAACCGCTGTAGTCTGGACCTTTGGGAGCGGCTGCAGGTACAACGGGCGTGGGCGGGTCAGGCTCCGAGGGCCTGCAACTGGTTGTTGCTGATGGGGAGTATGCTTCGAGTGGTACTCATGTATCAGGGGTGCTGGCCGCCGAGCAAGTGCAGAAGCGTACAGCCTCAAGCTGCCGTGGCTGCCCCGCGGCGGTCGAAAGGCAAGCGCCCGGTAGCCGGCGAGACAGTTTGAAGCGGACGAGCTCATGTTGGGGCTGTCTCGGAGAAGGGCGAGCAAAGGGAGAAGGCAGGCACCCGCATCTGCTGGCGATTTGTTCCACACAAGACACAGCTAAGTAGCTGGAAAGTTTGACGCAGTGTGAGAGAGCACCAAAGCTGCCACGGTTCACAGAGAGAGAGGGTGGTACGTACATAGGGCGGTACCTATAGGCCGCGCCCCTTCCTCGCCTTGTGTTTTGCCGATGGCCCCTTCCCCGCACTCGAGAGTGCAAGGGTTTACCCCACGATCCACCCCCCTATAGTCTGATTCAGCGTCACTATGAAGCTCGTCACGTAGCATATAGCCTCTAGATAGACGATGCCTCGTTGGCATCAATGCGTCTCACGCTGTTCTTTGCTCTGGAACCGTGTGAACCCATCCCGTTGTATCCAACAACAATCGGTTTCCCGTATGCTAGTCGCGTGCTCAGCCGGTTACGCGCTGTGGGGCACAGCCTCCCAAGTCCACAGTCTCCTTCCTATATAAGAACTTAAATTCCATCAATGACGACGAGTATGACAGTATCATGCAGAACGCACGCTGAGTTTCAGAAATTCTGCAGTTTAGCCAATGAAGCGAAAGTCACGCCAAAATACGAGATAAACACCATGTCCTATTGGACGCGTCATCACTGCTCCTAAAATATGTAGAGAGGAATTGAATTCTGACAATATCGTACATTACGAGAGCCATGCTGAGCCCGAAGGTCGAAATGGAGTAAAAATAAGAATGTATACCAGTGAAGACACCATATCCCTGCATTGATCACCCGTCCCAGTAGCGTAAACCCACTCTTGAAGTCCTTGACCCACTTTGACCATCACAATCCCCACTTGTTGTGACTCTCATCAAAGCACATACATGTCACTTTTTTTTGTCGCCCATGATTATATCCTGCCTACCTTTTGGGTCTGTCCTCAAGTTCATGACGTCAACAAAATACCCTCTTTCCTAAACTGCACGATAGCTCCCTTCCTCACCCCACACCTACAACCTGAATGAAGGCCCATGTCCAAGCTCAGATGTTTATCAAAAAGGCTTTCCGGCCCCATCGCGGGTGATAACGCGCCATTGGAAACCCTACGCAGATCAGACGCCACGAGAAACGATCGAGCCTTCGCTGCAGCTGCGTTGCATTTTACACAGCGGGACAGAGGCCTGACGGGCTTCTAGAGCGTGCAAAGACGGCCTCAAGAGCATTTCCGCTTTTAAGTTCCGCTGATTATTCAACGACTCGATGCGAACATCCCACAGCTACGAGAAGCATTCATCGTCCATCGCTTATCACCTCATACGAGTTTCTTAAAATCCGATGTTCCAACTCCGATTACGAGTCTTAGATAGATGTCGAAACAGCTATTCGATCTCAGAGGCCTGTACAGCGAGCACTTGAGACTACGTTGGTTGGAACATCATTTCTCATTCAAATTCTTCACACGACAAGGACCTAGTCAAAATTACTCCCGCGACATCAACGAAACGTTGACAGACGAATCACTGGGCACTTTCTGGTGAGCACGTTTTCTCATACACGCTACGTTCAGCTCATCTATGTTCTAAAGATAGGCGTTATTTATTTACGCGAGTTTCACGACATGCAACCCGCATCTCTAGATTCACAACCGAGAGTGGCAACCGACCGACTGGCCACCGGGTAGCATAATTCGCGTCAGACCTCGCCGAGTGCTTCTGGCTAATAGTCCTTCGGAGGCCTCACAGAGCTCATGAGGTCGAGCCTCTGTTGGTGAGAAAGAGTCCACGCCAATTGAAAAAGCTTCCATGTCATCTGCTCCTACCAATATTGCCCGAATCTCTGTCTAGAAATTGCGACCTCCCGAGCTAGATACCTCCAGCCTTGTTGTAAAGGACACTCTAACATCTATGCACAAATAGCCCCGCGAAAATCGCGACATTCTCAACCGTGTTCGACTGTGGGAGCCGCAGTCAGCCTCGGAGGCAAATCCTACGGCCTAGACCACACAAATGCCTTCGCAGGAAGCAAAGGATCGTCGGCAAGTAATGATTTACGAGGTTTGATACAAGACTGCTTATCGATTGAGCGGCTCGACAATCACTATGAACACTGTGACTTCGTATACTGAATTATCCGGAGGCGAGGCGCGCGAGGAGCCGAGGTTTGAGGCAAATCCGAGCAATAGCGGATCGATTAATGTACGTTCATATGGGATGAAATTGGACAAGAAACGCGGTGAGTGGAGCTCTTTTCACTTTATATACATACATGTCTTCTCGAACATGCAAGGCAAGACCACCCCGTGGCTTGTGTACCGGACGATCCCTGCTGAGCATCGCTGATTGATCGGAAGCGGTGAGGTTGCATTTCCAGATCGCATATTACCCAATTAAGCGACCCGTTTGCCGAGCGCCCATATTGACGAATAGATTACAGCAAACTGGGTCGAGACCTTGTTCTGTAAGCAGAATTTCCCCGGCTATCGGAACGGTACATCACTTTCTTACAGGAAGCCCTGGTTACAGTATCCCTTTCGGTCGATTTGAATACCAGGATGGCCTCACTTGCCTGCATATGACAACGCCCATGTCGAACCTATTTTTGGCACTTCCAGACGGCGGCGGAGCACCACCATGCAGGTCCCGAGTCTCTTTGCGGGGAACGCTTAATCAAACTTCGATCGAAGCTTTTCGTATACGCACTATAAGGCTTTGCTCCGCAATTCTCGGCCTTTGGGTGCGCCATCACCGAAGATTAGACGCTGCCGCGGAGCTCGTAATGAAACGATGGGCACTGACCACGTACCATGCTAGATTCTCAGATCTTAATTTCCTCTTGGTCACGATCTCGTATTTTGCATTCATCAGAGCTCCTGTTCCTAGTGAAATCAGGTGACTCGATATGAACTGACTCGGCCTTATGCAATGAGCCCGCAAAGAACCTGGTCGAGTTCTAAGAGATCGTGGTCTTAATACCGGAGAGCGTGAAAGTGAGCTAATAATAACAGCGTTCTAGCTATATCGATGTCACGATGCTTCGTATCGTTATACTGTCAGAGGAAGAATGAGAGATGAAGTGGCCAGACACTCTGAGGCAGGAAGGCCTGCAACCGTATATTGCAGAGTACCCTAGTCTTGGAACTTCAACATGAACTATAAAGACGATCTTAAATCCCTCAGCAGTTGATCATCACAGACCACCAGCCTTCACTTCCAACACTTCGCCGTCTAGCCAAAAAGCCACCGAGAATCTTTCATCTCACAGACACTCAATATGCACTCCAAGTTCGCCACCTTCCTCCTCCCGGTCCTCGCTGCTGCGAACCCTCTTCCCCAAAGCGGCGCCGCGCCCGATCCAGGTCAAATCACAATCGTCGACACCTCCTACTCGGGAAACGGCTGCCCTCAAGGCACAGTCTCCACTAGCACCTCGCCCGACAAGACTGTAAGTATGACCCAGCTTGCTCTTCATCGCGTTCTCTCAAACGTGGGCATAGCTCCATATGATCACCCCCTATCATTGGATTCTTCCCAAAGGCTTTAGAGCAGGCACGGTGAGAACCTTCACTCACAAATCGATAGGTGATCACTTATGGCTTCGATGCTTTCCAGACATACATTGGACCCGGCACGGTTCCCGCCGATCGCAGCAAGAACTGCCAGCTCCACTTGAACCTCAAGTACCCCGGTGGCTTCCAGTACGCTGTCGTCGACGCTACCTACCACGGCTGGGCTCGCCTAGATGCGGGCGTCACTGGTAGCTTCATTACGACCTACTATTTCTCCCAGGATGCTGGCAAGACGGTAAGCCATTCGCATTATCAACGCATCAGCATGGAGAAGAATTGTCGACTAACCAGTTTCCACCAGTCCACCACCCGCATGACAGCTAATGGCGGCGGCGCTCTTGTCAATGGGCAAGTCTACACCAAGCAAGACTCGGTCGAGACGACAGCTACCATCTGGTCGCCCTGCGGCACCACAGGTATCCTCAACATCAACAACCGCATCTCGCTTACGAGCAAGTCAGCCACTGCGGCGGGCGAGCTGTCCAACGACGATGCGACTGTTGCTTTCACACAGCAGCTCCATGTTGCGTGGAGGAAGTGCACACCTGGAAGCGGCTCTGGTTCCGGCAGTGGCGGCGACACGATTGGTATTGGACAGCCTAACTCGGATATTACCTTTGGTAACTAGAATTTTGGTGGAGAAGGGAAACTGGGCGACTGAGAGGTTGGAGGTGATGGGTGTTGGCAGATTTGAAGGGGAAGCATAGTGATCATTTACAAATCTAAGCATATCTTGAATTGTATTCGTCCATCATCTCACGTTATCGCTATACCTACGTGCTCAAATCACGTGTCCATACCATCGTTGTACGCAAATCTTTGGTAGGTTACACATGGGCACGTAGTCATGTGTGGGCGATATGCCCAAAAGGGGATGGTGTAATCTCTCAATGCTCCCAGTACCTTGTTACATGCGATACCAGATGCTGAGCTAACAATAGGCATGTGCGAAACCCGAAAAAAAAAAGTGAGAAACCCCTTGTATCCCTTGCGCCGGAGACGCAGATCCATGCAGCCTCATTTGTGCAACCGTGTTCTAACCCCCATTTCGCCGCTGCCCAGGGTGTACAAAGAAATCTCGCGTGCGACATGTTTATCAACATCGCCTTCCCTCATGGGCGTACATGTTCCTCCAAAGTATAAAACACTCATCGTACAAAAGTTTGCCACCCAAAATAAGGTAATTTAAAAGAAAAAGAACAAAAAATCCGAAACAAACGTGGCAACAGCAGCAGCAGCAGCAGCATCACCGCGGCCTGCGTCTATGCTGGATGGAGCGCAGCACTTCTAGCCATCCGCCATCATCAACATCGTAGTCCCCTATAGAGAAAGCGCAGAGTAATCAGGAAACCGCAAAATTACTCAATAGGTGGCCACCATGTACTTACCATTGTATGCTGCCATGTTGGTAGAGGGTCCGCTTCCATGGACCACGATTGGGTTGCTGTCCACAATGTGCACGGCGGATCCGTTTCCTGCAGAGGCCACGGGCGGATCCGAGGCAGAGTGACGGATGCGAAGCAGGGTGATTCGTATTCGATAGGTGCCGGCCTGGCGAATGACGAGCTCGGGAAAGCGCATGTAGCCGACGCCGTACGGGTCAGCCATGTCCATGGACGCAATGGAACCATCTGCTTCGTCGTCGGCAAACGGGTGGATCGAGTCGAACTGTCGGCCTGCGAGGAGGGCATTGAGAACCGAAGGGTCTGTCGGAGCGGTGGAATTGGGACCAGGAACCAGCGTGGCAACGGCGACTAGATTGGTCGAGTCAGCAACAGCGTCGTCGGGATCTGCGTTGGTGGTTCGTAAGCGCACGATGATGGAGCCGGGCATCGTTTGGCCGACACGGGCGGTTCGGGGTGGTTGGACTACAATGTCCATGGCGTAGCGAATGTCCTCTGGGGATAGGGAATGGCGGCCCGATCTTGACCGTCCTGATGTGCGGGTGTTTCCAGAGTGATGCCTTGATCGAACGGACCTACTTCCTAGCGCCCTGGGTCTTGCAACGTCAGCCATTGAGGATGTGGCGTCGGCTAGCTGGTGGTCTGTTTCTCCGTTGAGTAACTCTGCGATCCGGGCAGATCGTCTGGGTGACGCGAGGCTGCGGCTGTTCTGCAAGGTGGTGTGGCGCGATGCAGATCGGTTCCGTGAAGCTGGTGGTGGGTTTGATCTGTTTCTCCTGGTCGACGCACTCCTCCGGTCGGGATTTGGGTTTCTACCTCGTCCTCGTCGTGGGCCCCTTCGCATCTGCAGAAGGATGGATCTGGTAGTCTTTAGTAGAGTTTCATGGGATACGTGCCTCGGGCAATTGCCAGCGTTGCTGTTATGCCGTTGGGTCAAGAACAGGAGTTTTAGGCGGAAAAAGAGCAAATGGACCAAGGAAAAAAATGCTGGAAAAACTAGGGCTACTGATGCCATGGCAGACGATGTTGGCTACAAAGATATAGGAAATCAAGTCAAGCCACGAGTCAGATCTCTCATCAAAGCTCTCCTCATGGCTCGTATGCTCATGCCGTGCAAGACAACGACGAGAAAGGCTCCTTTGGCGCGGTTGAGCCCAACTCTCAGGCCCTTTAATCTCATACACGGAGAGTGTATAGAGCAAGAGCATGATAGTAAGCCATATTGCGAGAGGTATAGGTTGAGGTGAGGTCAAGAAGTAGCTTCCCCAGGCGGCCCCTGACAGAGACCCCACTGAACCGCGCGAGCATAGCATCTGGGGCCATTGCTGGCGGCGTTTATGCTGGCGTTTAGGCTAAAAGGACAGAGGGGTGTGCATGCACCCCAGAGGAGACATGCGAGAGAATGCAGAGAAGGTGGCCATGGAAGAAATGGAAGGTGGTGTTGCAGGTTGATCGCGTCCAAGCAACCCGGCAGGCCATGTGGGTGACAGGGATGGTGAAGACGAAGCGAAATTGGAACTCTTGCTTACCTCTTGGACTTGTCACACCCGCCTGCGTTGGGTTGCAACGACAGGTGTTTTTCTTTTTAGTGCTCGCCACTTGTCGTCGTTGTCGGTGTCGTCGTAGTGGGTGAGGCTCGGGGCAGCGGATTGACTGCGGCGCAGTGCTTGGGATGGGATGGAATGGGAGGGGATAGGACCGATGGGACGGACGGCTGTACTGGCTCCCGACTGCAGTGATGATATTGGCCGGGGCAAGGCGTTTGGCGTTTCTTCGGGGCCTCTTGACGGCGCCGACTTGGTCAGAGGTGAAGGAGGTCCTACACTACCATCGGTATATTAGCCATGCTTTGCCCTCCCGCTCCCACCGTCCCCTCTGCCTGTCATCTCTCCGCCCGCCCGCTGGCCTGGCATTGACGACGACGACACAGAGGCGACCGAGCTCGCCCGACGTACCTCTTCTTGCACAGGATGCTACCCTACCCTACCCTATGCACGCTACTCGACTCGACTTGAGCCTGACGTTGCGGCCTCGGAAATGCTGTGAACCGTTGGGGGCTGTAGGTACGGCAGTCTCTACTTGATGCAGTCGAATGGGCCATTGTCGAGACGGTCAGTAGGGCCGTCTTATACAATGCCGTCGACTCGGTGGCAGGCCTCCAGAGGGCTCTCCAGGGCTTTGCCTGTCCTGGAGGGGGTTGCAGGTGCTTTCCCACGGCGTGCCGCCTCCCGCTATTGGCCTCGATAGTATCTTCCTCTTTCTGACAGCGGTCCCGCGTGCGTTGCTCCCTTTCAGCAGCCCAGGTGAATCAGAGGGACCGCCTCCGACCTGGCTGTCCCTGTTCACGGTTACTGTCTAGGTGGCTAGGTGCTGAGGAGCCCCCGTCTAGCGCTGCCGCCAAAGGATAGCCGCCCCCCCTCGACCATGGCCAACCCTCCCATCCATTTGGCGTCCGATCATGGTGCAGCTACAGTACACGCCTGCACGATTGCCGATCAGATGCACCACTACAGATCCATCCATCGTCATGGTCACCACCACCAATCCAACCTGCGAGCTGCCGTCTCCCCGGAAAGGATGCTGTACCACGCATGAGGCTGTCGGTGGCTGCCTTCCCATTGGTCGCTGGACCCCCTAGTCTACTCACATCAGAGGCACAGCAGGCCATCTCTTAGGCACGCCTCGTCTATGCGCTGTGGGCAGCCGTCACTACCCCCCGTCAACCTCATCACCTTCGCCCGTATATTTCGCCGCAAAGGGCTCATCAGGCTGTTTGCTTCTCATCTCTCATTGCTGGCGGCCCCCTACCTCGACCGACCTTGTCCGCGAGCTGATCTACTGCAACCCGCCGCTACACGACGAGCCGACCCTAGCTTGACCGACGCCTACTTTGCACTGCACTGCACGGCTCACACAAAGCAAAAACTCATCTCGACGACAAGCAACTGCCGGCCTTAACAACAGGCCCATGTGGACACCGTTACCGCTACCGTAACCCTTTGCCACTCTGACTCTCCCAACGTTCTTACCTGCTGCACTGGCTCGGCTCCGCCTTGATATTGAAAATGCGCCTCTCGTCGACTTCTCCATGTCCGCCTGCCGCGTGTCCATAATTCGAGTAGCTGTCACCTGTACAACTGTTCTATTAAAAACATGTTACTTGAGTCGATCCTGTCCCAAATCCAAGCCAAGCCGTCGTGTCCAATAAAAGGTCTCAAAGCCATTTGAAGCATATGGTCCGAAAGATGAAAGCATCTGCGCCCGCGGATTCATATTCTTCCTGCGCCTCCCGCTTTAGCTGCTGGATCTGTTGACTGGACTAGGCGTCGGAGAAGCGCAAGCATGGATCCCCCTACGCACTCGATCTCTTCTGGCGATGCGAGATCTCGTATCGGTAAAGGTGCGACTATGCTTTTGCGGAAGCGGATCCAACAGCCGAGTACCGATGACTGGGTCACAGTGACCACCATACCCACCACGACACGCCATGGACAGGGCCCTGGTTATGTTTTGACAGGGACAGACGAAACCTCGCCGAGGTACATCCGTGTCCCACTTATGCCCTCTCCTTCTAGACACTTGCAGCTCTTTGCGCTTGCGCTCACCTTCTCCACGTTCTAGATTCACACTAGCCATTCATTGATTGACCTAATGGAATGATGCGCCATCTGCCGCACATGATGCGCTCACGACCAAAGGCATCTAGTGAAATGCGTTTCCCGCACCCCACGCTTTGGATGATCTGCTCGATCGCATTCGTATGGCTGACGACTACACAGCCGACTTTCCAAGTTGAGCAACTTGCAGATGTCGTATCTGAATCGAGGCAATGCGCGATCAAATCCACTGGGCTTTACCAGCTGTCAATCGCTTCAAGCAACTTGTTATCTATCACCGCCGACAATTACATTTCCGCTGCCTTCTTCAGGTCGACTGTTTCAAATCAAGGCACATGACTGATCGACTTGACCTGCGTCACTTCCGCATTGATGCACTCAGCTCTCTTTTACCCACGGCGCTGGGAGCGCCTCATCGTCACACCATACGCATCCTCGGTAACCCCATGCGAAGGTGTCTTAAAACGTCGAGGGGTGCGGAAATTGCTGGGTGGTACCACGTTGCACGAACCACTGTTCATACAGGTACGATTCAGTTCCTTCAAGGGTCCGGGTGCTTACGGGTACGTTTGGAAGACAAGTGTGGAAAGACGTGTGGGCCTCCTGATGATATTTGTGTTATGCAAATCGTCGGTGGTTTTTGACTCGTGTGCGTCAGCCACAAGCAAAAGCAACATCTGACAAGGAAAACACAATCTGCAATATTGTCATCTTCCACCAACGGGATTGGATAGGTAGGGGGAATCCTTGCCGATCCAGGTCAGCGAGAATTAATCCACAAATTCGTTTTCCTAGGAGTTGGAAGTGAGGCACGCACGCCCCAACCGGGTTTCAACAGTCGCATCACAATAAAACTCACCGCAAGTGACACACGCCGCCTCTTTTACGCCCACAATACAGCCCTTCTAATCTCAGCAATTCAATAAGTCTAGAACATGCTGACGGTCAACGCCGCCCAGCCTTTACATTTCTCCTCAATCCACCTGGTATGTTTAATCGGCGCTTTATGCATGATGCGCAAATCTTCTGGTAACGAAACGTCGCCGTTACAGGGCCACTGCATATCCGTTCTGCCAGAATGCGCCAACATCGGGCCTGGCGCTTTCAGAAGCTTTCTGGCTATGCACCACCTAACCAAAGCATAGCCTGTCGAGTCCAGGAGGTTAGACCCAATGCTCTTTCATTCACATGATCTAGGTACAATCAACCTAGAGCGCGCTCCCAACTGCTGTCCTTGGGTCTGGCCACGCAATGTCGGCTGTAAGGCGTACTCGAGAGGGAATCCTAGCCACCGGTAGAGTACGTCTGGATGTACAAGTCTGCCTAGCTTACTGTAGTACGTAGGTTTGTACCTTGGTGAACCACTCGTATAGCCCAGAGTGCTGGATAGTCACACGGACATGACGGTCTCACTGCGTGCAACGTGCTATACGTCGGGGCCTTGGAATTAGTCCACGATGCGGTCATAGTTGTTTATGGAATACCGACGCGTCGATCTTTGATAGACTCGTGTAGTGCGGAATTGGCTGGTAGGTTTGACAAGTGTGTCATAGTCTTATTGCTGACTGCAAATGTCGCTTCTCAAAGGGTAGTCTTGCATTTCAACTTCATCCAAGAGTTCCTTCCTACCTTCTCAGCTAGAGAAGACAAAGAGAGTTCTCTCAAACTCTTCTACACATCAAATAACGAAAGTGATGAAGGCTTCTCAAAGTGAATCATAGTCCGCTAGTTGCGGTCATACCAGGCAGTTGCATTCAGAGAACCAAACAATTCACAACATGCTCTACTTTCTCATTGGCTTGACGTCTTTTTCGTTTACAGCAATACATTTGGTACCGATGGACAACTCATTCGTGGACATTACGGTATACTGGACTACTTCCTGGGCACTAGAGATGGATTTAAGATGGTCGGTGATGAGGTGACAGTAAATGGAACTCGTGACAAGTTGGCTTAGAGGATTGTATGGAGATGAAAGGAGTGGACAGAGAGTGTTGTGGAAAGAAGACATGCAAATCTACATGCTGCCGTTGCTACTCGAGTCCTCTTGTGTGACCAGGACCCGAGTCATACAAGAAAAACGAGGCATAACTGACTCAACTTCCACTTGTGTAATACCCGTCTTACCTGCAGTGCAGACATGCAGTGTATACATGCCGCGGCGACGTGCAGCAGCAACCGCAGCACGTGCATGTGATGCCCCTGTACATTATGTGTATAGCAGAATCTGGAGTTTGCTTTTCCAAAGAGGAGGCGCACTCATACGAGCTTCTTCCTAACGCTGTGACACCTCTGACGAGTTCCCGTACGGCTTGTCATGGTCATGGTAATGAGCAAAAGAAAGCATGTAATTTGTGTAGGTGAGTAGTTGTAGAAACCTAGCAGAAGATGGTATAGAATCTCAGCCTCAGCCTCATCCTTGGCGCGTCAAGTGCCCCTCCAAAATTTCAGTACTAGCGTGTTTGCTTGCATCCCCCCTCTATTTGACGCATTTCGCAACTTGACCCCACACGGGTATGCAGCAAAGCCTTACTCACTGTCGCGCCAGACTTTTCAATTCTTCTTCTCCCTGTTCGTTGAGGCCGCTGGCGACTCATTACCGTTCTCTGACTCAAAGGCCTACTACCTGCGCAACAGTCAGCAAACAGCTCCCCCCCAATACCTCCATCCGCGCACGCTCGCGACTACTCCTACACCCGAACCCGCACCCACTGCCACTGCCATTGCTACACAGTCAACGCCTTGCACGCGGGCATAACGGTCGCAAAGCTCTAGGTACCCACTACGTACGCCGATACTACGCGAACCTCGACGCCTCGGCGCGCTCAGCTATCAGCATGGAGGACCTCACAAACACGCTCGTGACCCTCGGCCTCGACAAGGTCCCGCAACAACCGAATACATATCCCGCGCTGAACCCATTCGACATCTACAGGAGCCATATCACAGAGCTATTGTCTCAAGTGTCGGGCGTAGATAAGCACGTAATATACCCAACACTGGCATGGACCGCGAAACCAGAGCACGGCGACTTGCAGCTGGCGGTGCCCGCGCTCCGACTCAAGAAGAAGGACATGAAGGCTTTCGCCCAGGAACTAGCTGACCAGTTCCCCGAGTCACCCCTCGTGAAGAAGCCTGTGGTTACCAACACTTCCATCGGCTTCTTCTTCAAGCCCGAAACGCTCACATCAATCGTCTTGCCCATGGTGCTCAAGTCTGGGCCGAGTTACGGCTTCAACAAGAATCTCGGCCTCAAGAACCCGCTAGATCCCTCGTCCGGCGCGAAGAAGATGATCGTCGAGTTCAGTTCACCCAACATTGCAAAACCCTTTCACGCTGGTCATCTCCGAAGTACAATCATTGGCGGCTTCCTTGCAAACCTGTACGAGGGCGCAGGATGGGACGTCGTGCGCATGAACTACCTTGGAGATTGGGGAAAGCAATATGGTGTGCTTGCAATTGGCTTCGACCTGTTCGGCAACGAAGAAGAGCTAGTCAAGAACCCCATTGGGCATCTTTACGATATCTATGTCAAGGTCAGCAGCATTCAGCATGACGAGGCAGAGCAAGTCAAAGCGCTCAAGGCCGAGGTCGCCAAGTTGCAAGAGGAGGGCAAGGATGCTTCCGAGGAGGAGGCGAAGATCAAGAAGATTGGGGTTGAGGGAATCGATGAGCAAGCTAGGAAGTACTTCAAGGGCATGGTGGATGGCGAGCCCAAGGCAATCGGTCTCTGGAAGCGCTTCAGGGTGAGCACGGCCGACCGTTCAATGTACTCGGTCTTCGAATGCTAATTGAATTAGGACCTTTCCATCGAGAAGTATAAGCAGACGTATGGTCGACTGAACATTCGGTACGACGACTACAGCGGAGAGTCGCAAGTCAAGGACGAGAGCATGGACCTCGCCGCCAAGATCATGTGGGAGAAGAAAGTATGCGAGGACTCAGAAGGCGCCGTCATCGTAGACCTCACATCGCACTCGAAGAAGCTCGGCAAGGCAGTTGTCAAGAAGAAGGACGGCACTTCGCTATACCTGACTAGGGATATCGGCGCCGCGATTGAGCGTGTTGACAAGTATCACTTTGAGTACGTTCTGCTCGCGTGTGCCAGACCAAGAAGAGAAGCTAATATTGTTTTACAGTCGAATGATCTACGTCGTCGCCTCACAACAGGACTTGCACCTAGCTCAGCTCTTCAAGATCGAGGAACTCATGGGCAGGAAAGATATTTCGGACAAGTGCCAGCACATCAACTTTGGCATGGTCCTCGGTAACTAGTCCTTTTTCGTCAGCGATCTGTTAAACGTGCTAATGGGTCCAAGGAATGAGCACCCGAAAGGGCACCGCCAAGTTCCTTGACGACATTCTCCGCGACGTCGGTGACAAGATGCACGAAGTCATGAAGAGCAACCAGTCGAAATACGAACAAGTCCAGGATCCTGAAAAGACGGCTGATACCCTAGGAATCTCTGCTGTCATGGTCCAGGACATGAAGGGCAAGCGCATTAACAACTACACCTTCGACATGGACCGCATGACGTCGTTTGAAGGCGACACAGGCCCTTACCTTCAGTACGCACACGCGCGTCTCTGCTCCATCTACCGGAAAGCCGTCACGGCCGACCCCAGCTTAGAACAATTCGATCTCACCTCGGCTGATCTCTCCCTCCTCAGGGAACCCCATGCCATCGAGTTGGTTAGGCAGTTGGCTTCGTGGCCGGACACGTTCTCCAATACGCTGAAGACGCAGGAGCCGACGACGGTGCTGACATACCTGTTCAAGATGGCGCATGCTTTGTCAAGCAGCTACGATCATCTGCAAGTCGTCGGATCAGAGAAGAGTGTCATGGTAGCTCGGTTGGCGCTTTATGTCGCGGCCAGGCAGGTGTTAAATAATGGAATGAGGGTGCTTGGTTTGAGCCCCGTGGAGAGGATGTAAGATGCTGAGCTAGTGGAAGAGATAAAATGGAGCATGATCAAGTGAGATGATAAAAAAGTTACAAGTCGTCATCGCGGCAATGGGAATCGTTGCTAGCATGGTATTCGAATAAAGAGAGAAAGATAAAAAGACGAAGCAATACATGTTCAAACAGTCCCTCTTTTTGCAGTGTCATCATGGTGAGAGCCAACGAGAAATAGCTTGAAACGATGGATGCTCCATTGAACATGCTTCTTCTGGCACCTGGACGTATTCATCACGATGGATTTGATAAGATTGCAAGGGAAATGTCATGCCATGCACTAATCTTCATTCACTAGAGCTTTGATCGCTGGGTATATCCTTACAGAGACACTGACAAAACTAGTCTGATCTTTAACACTCTTCCATTCTGATCCACTTGCGATGCAACCCGCTAAACGCTTGCGATGCTTCTTCTTCTGAAGCATTCAGCCCTCGAGAAACATAGCCCTAAATATTGCTATATAGAAGAGAGATGCCAAAAAGAGTGTGATTGGACATTAGAAAGTCCACCTCCAACCGTCAAATAAGAACCTAAACAGGGGGACGGAGGCAAAATCCCAAAGATTAAACTCAGACTATCGTGATACAAACACCGTCGCTGCATGTCGCTGAATCGCTAGGCAATTTACTGGCTCAGATGATCAGGGGCTAGCCTTTTGTCCCAAGTGGTGACAAGGCGATGTTGAAAAGGAAAAGAAATTCGTAATAGCTGTGAAGCTAAAAAGCCGCGGTTGCATTTGCCGGGCTGAAACAGGTCTATAGGGTCGTAACTCGTGTTTATGGGGGTATCGGTCTTCTTTTTGAGCATGTTATCGGGGCCGCGGATGCTGGCTGACCACTCCGAGCACGGGCGCTGTTGTAGTACATAATGGAATGATGGACTATTGGGATTTCAGAAGCGGTAATGCTCTGCGATCATATCGTCCTAGTCGTGTTGATGGTACAGCGTGTGATAGCTTAATGTTATTTTCTTCGACTTTCTCTGCTTCAATATCGATGAGCTTTTTCTTCTCGAGATCCGGATCATAGTAGTAGGATGCTGTGATAGGGACTTTGTGCTCGCGTGTGCTGAGTGGTAATGTGTACTTGAAGTTGCCTTGGACGATGAGCTCGAAAGGATGCTGGAGAACCTCTTCCCAGCGTTCCGTTCCGCCAGCTTCTGTCTTGTTGCCGGGTTTGAATAGTCGTATCTCGCCGATAGACTCGGCACGAGTTCGCTGGAAGAATGAACCATCAAAGTTCAGTGGCGAGTCGAAGTGGAAGATGCGGCCAAGTGTCATGGTACGCGGTTCGCTCTCGATGGGATCAGTTCCTTCATCGATACCATTGGTGGCTACTTCGGTTTCCCCACTGGTGGTCGGGACATCTATGATCGGCTGCCAGTCCTCTTTCTTATCATGCGGCCCGTTCCCATGTTCGCGCCACCATTTGTCTGACCCTAGGTGTTTGCTCTTTGCGAATATAAACACATCCATGTCGGAAACGGTGACACCAATGATATTGGGATTGACAGCGTTGACGATCAAGTCAAGCATAATCTCTTCCTGGCTTGCAACGACATTTTGTATGTCCCTAACCATGACGCTAGTTAGAGGCTTAGTGGTCGCAAACACTAATCCAACGGAGCTGAAGATGACCACGAGAAGTAATATCGAGAGAACAAGACATCCGGCGAAGCGGCGACACCAGCCACTATCGTGACGATGCCGGCGTTCCAGCCCGCGTAGGGCCGTGCTGTTTCGTTGGCGAGGAGTTCGAACACGTGGGCTTCGGCCTGTTGGAATCAAGGGTGTTCGCTCATCATCGGCAACGTTCTCTGCGTCCACGTCGTACGTCGAGTACTCTCCATGCTTCTTTATACCATTGCTCTGGCCATTGGCTACACTGAACGTGTGAAAACGAGGACTGTTTGGCTGCGATGCTTGTCTTGACGACGGGCCGCGTGCACGCGAGGACTGCGCCATTGACGAGTCGCTGTCTAGTACGAGGTGATTCAGGGTGCCTCGGCCTTGGCCATGTCTTCCAATGTGGTGATGGTGGCTGCCTCCGCTTACTCGACCTGACCCAATTCGAATGGTACCTTCGCCACGATCCAGTGAATCGCCGTCTATGCTTGGGTTATTGTAGGGATTCGTAAACTTCATACTGCTCTTCTTGTTGGGATTTTTGTGCGCATCGCGTATCGCAAGTCGGGGATCTGCGAGGCTTGCGATCGATGTCATACTAGGTGTTCGTGAGTGGTGGTGTCGACTGCGATGCGGTTGTTCGGGCGGGTTTGACTCGTAAATGAAGGTAGCGTCCGAGTCGGATGAGTTTGCCTGGTCAACTGCGCTGGCTACCTTCTGTTCGAAAACATCTGCTTTGGATGAAGCTTTGCGAAAGCCTGTGTTAGTGTTTGAGTAAAAATAGTTGAGAGAGGGACGCTGAGTAGAAAGCATACGCATTTCTAAACTTGGAGGCGATGTGGTTAACATCGACCGCCGGTCATCATACGAACGATATGAGATCGGACTTCCAAGCGAGGGAGTAGTGTTGGAGCGCAAGCCAGGGTCTGGCCGGCTCGGGATGTAATAATGGTACGAAATGTGTTGCAACCTACCAGTACCCGAATTGATCGACGGTGCTTTTCGCTTCGGGGGTTTTCTCTCTTTCTTGGGGCGTATTGTCTCATTGCTTGGCTTCAGCCGCAAGCTTCCGTCGACGCGTCCTGACGCGGAGCGATCTTGGTTGCCGATAGTCGCCTGCGCTATTGAAGGGACGGTTTCCGTCTCGACTGTCATGTTGCGCAAAGGTGGCTCCGTCCGAGACCTATTTGACAGCGACGATAGCGATGGTTTTGCAGAGATGGTCTTAGGCCGATGTGTAGATGAAGCGCGCTGTTCCTGCATCTTGGCCGTCTTGCCGGTCTTGGTGGCGCTGTCGCTTCCGCTCTCCGTGTTCATGGTGTTGTTGTGCTTGGTGCTGAGGTCTTCGGTGACTTTGGATGAGCTGACGTCATTTCGCTCTTCGGTGGAGCTTCTGTGCGTTGTAGCAGGGTGGATAAAACTACATAGATATTAGCAAAACTGTGGGTTGGCACGGATTTTCACTCCATAGTTAGCAGTCGCGTGGGTTCGCGATGACAAAAAGCGGGGCGATTGCGGGGGGGAGGCTAACCTTTGCACTTCAAGACCGTCAAACCCGGGAGTAGCAGGCAGGCTTGATTCTTGAACCGTCTCCAGCTTGGGAGCAACACCGCTGGCACCGCGAGACGACACTTTCATGCTCAGCACAGGCTCGTCTGGGTCGCTAGCCACGGCCTCCTCCCTTACAGGAAAGCGAGAATGTGGGGCAGGCGAGGAGCTCTGGACGACGATGGCGGGCATAGATTGAGCGTCGGGCTTCTTGAGCTGCGAGCGAAGAGAGTTTGCGCGTGAACGCGAGCGGCCGTCATCCCCAGGCGGCGGGGACCTAAGACGAGGCGAGATGGGCCAATGAGGCGTGTTGTCACCTGAATTGGGGCCGGAAGTAGACTTCAAGGGCCGGGGCGCCCTCGTAGTTTCTGAGGACGAGGCTGGTGGGAGTTCAGGTATGCTCGTTGAGGACAGAGCGCGCTTGATAGAGGCGGCGGAAGGAGTCTTGGTGCCTGACCCGCCAAGGCTGGGGAGCCTGTGAGGGCTCACGTCGGTACTGCTCTTGCGTGAACGGAAGCCAGACCTGGGGGCAGTTCCCGTGGGGGCAGCGGTGCGCTGGTGGGGGCGGGCGGGTGAAGCGTCTCGCGAAGAGAGCGGCGAGGCTGCTGACGATGGCGAGCCCGAGGCGTTGAGCGAGCGTGGCCCAGCCAGCGTGTGGTGTCGCATAGATGCAGTGGGCTCGCTCTCGGGTGCAGCAGCAGTAGTAGCAGCAGCAGGAGTAGCAGCAGGAGCTTGGTGGCCCTTGTTTGGAGAGATATCACGGGAGGGCGCGGGTTCTGGTGGTGCTGGGGTGTGCAGTGTCGTGGGCGTCGTCGACGTGGTGGGCTCTGCGGACTGCAGCACGCCGGTAATGGAGTGATAGTCGTCGTCGTCGGGGGTAGTCGAGGTCATGATGGAGCTTCTCTTGCTTCAATGGGCAAGAGCGCTCGTGGCATGTCGTGCGCGATTCGCCGGAAGTTGGCTTGGAGAGGGCCTGGATAGCAGCGAGGTCCGAGACCAAGGGCGGTCAAAATAGATGAGGCGGTCCTGGCCAGCACGCGGCAGGCGGTCGTTGGACGGCGCCGCAGCGCGGGGAGTTTGCGGTCGAAGCAGCGGTGGTGTGGCGTCGGGGCGACAGGTACATTTGCAGTGGGATATGCGGACGGGGGCCCATGGGAGAGCGAGAGGGAGAGTGAATGAATGAATGAATGTGAGGTGTGATGAAATCAGCGTGCCTGCCTGCCCGGCCTGCCTGTCGTCTGCATTGGGCCTAGCCTGATGGCTGACGTTGACGTCGACCCACTGAGCCACACAGTCTCTTGGGCACAGTCTCAGGGACCGAACCGAACCGACGACTGTTTGCCAGCGCATCACAAAGACACTTATTACTTCTCAACCCTTAACCCCAACAGCTTGCTCCACGTACGCCTACCCCACGCCAAATCACTGGGACCTGTCTTCTTCACTGTCGGCATCATGTGCCTGTCTCTCCCGCTGTCCGACGCCCGACTATGGACCGGCACCGTCTCACCTAAGACGGGCATCGAGTAATCTAACAACGTAATCTAGGGGCCTAGTACGTGAGAACACAGCCCTCGTTTCCACCTCTCTATAGGCAGCTCGTGTTGCACAACGTGACATTAGCCGACCGAGGTTGTTACTAACAAGTCAGAAGAGTCATTTCTTTGCCTCCTGTGCTTTCCGAGTCACATGTGTGTCTGTGGTCGAAACTAATCCCTTTCTGCCTTCCCTACGCTGTTACGTCCGTACGTCCGTTTATCCGTCCGTCTGGTGCTTGGCCATCGCTTCGACGCTCTCAGCTCTGACGCAGCCGACTTGTGTAAGAAGTATTTGCACATGTAGCTCAAGGCGAACAGCCAACCTCGCAATTATTGGTCTGATCACGTGACGGTGGTATTCTCGCATTTTATGGCCACTGCAAACGGACTTTGATTCTTCGTTAGCCCAGGATATACCTTCCCTTTGATGAAGATTGAACTTCTGGTCTTGCTTTATCGAGACTGTCTTCCCTTCCGCTCTCTAAGAATCACACGCATGGGTAAGATGGTACTTGGGGTCATATCGAGGGTGCCTCTATCCTACTAGTATGTGCGGTCACAATAACACCAGTGGCGGGCAAGAAACTGAGCTTCAGGCTGGAGACGTGATTGTGCGTCCTGCAGGGACAGCACGTTACAATACCCAGAACACCAAGATATAGATACGTGACCTGCCGGGACTGAATGACTGAATCCGTATACCCACCTTGCCTCTCTCATCTCAACGCTTAGCCCATTTCTCCCTCTTCAAATTAACCCCACAGACAAGAGCAGCCAAATTATTCCATCCCGACCACAGAAACTGGTTCGTCGCCACAGGAGAGTGGACAGTGAGTCACTCCCTGACTGGGAAGATGACATGCTGACTGGTTGATAGCAGCGGCTTCAAGTTTCTCAATGAAACAGACTCAATAGGCTTACATAGACATTCGCGATCTGATATAATTCTCCATTTGGCCAATTTGCTTGCCCCATACATTCCTTACCCCAGGTGGTAAGTGCTCAACAATAGAACCGCCCACATGGGTGGTAAGGCGTACTTGACATGCGACCTTCCCTAAATGAGTTAGTACGGCACTAAATGTCATCGTGGTGGCAGGCGCCACTTGCAACAAACGTTCGGCACTCAGATCCTCACGCCTGGGCATGCACAGTCGTCGACAGTGCCCTTAACCTCCATTCATCATGGACACCGCAGCGACTGGGTTTCCGGACTCCCTGGATCTATCCCTGCTCTCTACCTCCCAGAACGACTTCTTCGGGCCGGATCACGCCTTGAACGATGGCGGCTTGGCTGGATTATCGGAGGCTTTGGAAGCGGCCCAAGCTGCACCTAATAATACCGATGACATTTGGACACTTGATCTTGCGCTGCAGAGTCTCTCAAATAGCTCTACTGCAGACTCATCCCCTTTCATCCCCAGCACTCCAGTTACCCGGCCCAAGCTTGGCAGCCGTTTCTCCAGACATGTCATCCGTATACTGCAGAACTGGCTCGCTGTTCATCAGCACCATCCATACCCTAACGATGTTGAAATGAACCTCCTTCAAGATCAGACCGGCCTAAACAAAGCGCAGCTCACCAACTGGTTTGCCAACGCTCGACGCCGTGGCAAAGTGCAGTATATTCGGCCTGCATCACCCCACGTACGAGATGTTTCAACTAATCCCATTGACGTTATTCCACGGCCTGGTACACCAGCATTCAGACAAGCTTCACAATCAAAGGATCCTATGCAGCGCTGGGTGGATTCACCACCTGAACATGAGCCCGCTGCCGTTCATGATATCGCTCGTGCAATGGCATCGAGTTCGAGCAAGTCGTCGCGTACGTTCACGTGTTGCTTTCATATCCACTGTTGTTGATATACTAATACTGAACCTTGCTCTAGGCGAAAACGATCTCGACTACACGCCCTATGAATCGTGGCGATCTCCCCACGCAAGATCGTCGGCGAGTAGCGCTGGCACATCGCAGTCTAGTGATTTCTCGACCCTCCATTCCTCGGGATCGCAGTCTTCGCTCCAAATGCGTCGGCCACCTCGAAGGAAGCGCGCCAACAGGCGTCGACGTATTGTGAATGAGCCGACCGCAAACCCCAGCATGCCCTACCAATGTACCTTTTGTACTGAAGTCTTCAAGACCAAGTTTGACTGGCAGCGCCACGAAAAATCGCTTCATTTACCCCTAGAGCAGTGGGTATGTTCTCTTCACGGACCTCGTGCCCCAAAGGAACAGATAGCGGAGCTCTGCTGCGTCTTCTGTGGTGATGCCGCGCCCGATGATGCCCACATCGAGGCACACCATTACTCTGCTTGCCAAGAGCGGAGCCTTGCGGAGCGCACATTCCATCGGAAAGATCACCTCGTCCAACATCTGCGATTAGTCCACAGCACCAAGTTCGCAGCGTGGTCAATGGCCAAATGGATGCTTCCTATGCCCAACATCAATTCAAGATGCGGGTTTTGTGGAACTATGATCAGCACGTGGATAGAAAGGACAGACCATATCGCTGAACATTTCAAGGATGGTGCCACGATGGCAGACTGGCACGGCGACTGGGGCTTTGACGATGCTATAGTGAACATGGTTGAGAGTGCTGTTCCACCATGTATGTGTGCCGTTCAAAGGTATACCATTGGCTCTGGGCTAACCAGATCGCTATAGACTTCATCAACCACGAGCGAAATACGCTTATTCCCATGAAGGCTAGTGACCCATCTTGGGGCTCCCCACCGAACGCCTATGAGCTACTCAAAGTCGAGATTGAATTCTTCGTCAGAAATTACTTTGATAGAACTGGGCAGTTGCCCACAAACGACGCCATGCAGCTTGAAGCGTGCCGCATCATCTTTGCGGCCGAATCAACTCCAGGATCTAATATGGAAACGGCCCAAGGCTTTTCATGGCTGCGCGACTTGATCATGTCCTCTCCCGAATTGACAAGAGAAGCCAGGTTTGGACCGATAAGAACAGCTAGTGAAAGCAGGCATTCGCCCCTCAAGATCAATGGCAAGCATCATCTATTCGAGCAGTGTCCTCTCGAAGCTCATCTTCAAGCGTACATCACAGGGCAGCATTTGGTAGACGAAGGACTTGATGACGGGAAAATTCACAAAGAGGCTTGCGATATTGTTAGGCGAATGGAGACAGCATCACACACGCCATCCGACATCTTCGCAAACTGGATAGTTAAAGGCATTTTCGGCTCAAGCACGGACTGGCTTTCCAACTTCAAAGAACGAGTAGGCGTATCCGATACCATTGGCAGGCATAGCATGGATGCGGAGCTGCCAACAAGGCTAGGCTGGGATATGCAATGGCCGCCAACATCGCTCTTTCTGCTCCCGGCATCAATCGCAAATGCAACTAATCCTTTGACAAAAGCTCATAACCCAAACCAATCTTCAACCACCTCTTCCGGAGAAGCTCTTACGCTATCCACAGCGATCGCGGAGTATGGAACAGACACACGGCGGAGCGGATATTTACCAGATGACACAAACTTCTACCGTGCACTCGACAGCGACCTCAGGCGCTGGGTAGCGGCGACCATGGTACGTGCCTATATATGAATTGCTGAGACACACGCTGACTTCATACCCTCACTGTTTGCAGTCTCCGAATAACCCGAACTCCCACGTGCCATCTGATGAAGAGATACAGCATCAGGCCAGATGGATCGTGTACGACGGTGATGACGCTTGGAATCAGACGCCGGCGGATTCTGCGGAGTGGTTGTGGCAATTCAAGCGTAACGTTGGGATCTTGAGGGAGGTTGATACATTTAACCCCCAAGAGCTTAGCGGATCCTATGTTCGGCGAAATTGAAGTTGTGATTTTCAAGAGACATGATTTTATGGTCTAGTAACTAGGGGAATTCCATTAGCCTACCTCCCTTCTTGTATTCATGTGCCAGGAGCCCAATCGTCATTTCGCCTCGAGCTATTCCCTACTTCGTCCCACATCGTCTCTCTGTCTCTCTCTCTCTCTTTTCCTACCTTCTTCCCCATCATCCCGTGGCCGCTTCAGAAACCCTCCTCGCACAATCCCTTGCACTGCGGTGCCTACTCGGGCCCACTCGCTGACGTAGAAGTTGACCGAGTTTTAAGGATTCCGTAATATTCCTCATCAAAGCTGGCGGGGAAAATTCGAACATTGCGAGGAATGCCACCAGGACCTTTTGGACCAGTGTCCACTGAAGCCGTCACACCATGCTAGCGGCCAATTTATACTGTCCGACAAAACGTCTGAGAGTGTTCCCCTTACTGCATGGTGCAATAACATAACGAAGACTACCCAGTCACCCCATGATACTTTGTGAGAGACTTTTCCGACACGTATATTGATTTCCGTGGCGGGGTTAGCCTGGCAGTAGGCTGCAAACTGGTCGGTGCACAGGCGTGTGAGCCCGAGTTGCTTAGTGACAGTCTCGAGTCGGGGCCCGCGGTATTTGTGGGCCCAAGATACGTGTCGGTATGTTATGGTCACTTTCTTGATACGTTGGAGGTGCATTTTGGAACATTCGTAGAAGACGAATTGCTGGAAGAGCGCGACGCCAGTTTTGTGTCGGGTGCCGTGGAAAGTTACGTCGTTGTAGCGAAGTCCTAGGCCGGCTGTCTCTGAATGCAATAGTCGACATACGAACTTTAGCTGATTGGCGTCGTGCTTGGCTCCCTTGTTGTCACCGGCGTGGAAGTATCCCGATCCACCTGCGAGCCTGGAGGTGGGTATACCGTTTATGACGAGTCCGCCAACTTCGGTCAATGCGTATTCGTAGATCAGGTCCCTCAGCTCGCGGGGCAGTTCGAATAGCAGGCATCGAGGTTCGGGTGTCTCCATGGCCTTGAGCGCAATAGGCGTAAGAGTGTGAGCGTTTGGCGTCTGTGAGTCGTGCATTGGTGGATTCGCCTGCTCACGTTGAGAAAGAGGTGAGTTATAGAAGAAAGGTGGTTTTATCTTTCACTCAAGTCTAGGGAAGACTAACTTGTTGCGTGCAAATCATACTCGAACCATTGGATACAACAAACCTATCCTGCAAACCGCAACGTCATCGCAAGACCTCCACTCCCAATAACAAGACTAGCGATAACTTTAAACATTTCTTTTAGAGCGGGTGCTTTTATTTGTGCAAGACTCGAAGACGCGATAAATAGAGAAGTGGATGAGGGTTGTTATGGTAGGTTGTGTTAAAGATAGAACAGAGAGAACCAGAACAGGTGCCAAAGGAGTGTCTTAGAGGATGATGATCATCAGCACCAACTTCCAGGGAGGCTCGTGTCCCAATAGTGCTACCAGTTGATCACGTTATTTGTAGTACACGGAGCCCTTTTGTTGAATAAATCCTCTTGGATCGTGGAGATTTGCTATTTACTTGTGGAGATGAAAGGGTTCAAAACATGTGACAGTCTTCTAGACCTTCCCCTTCGTTCTCTACCACAAGCCACGCGCCTTGCTACAGACGCCATAATGTCAGGCATGCCTCTGATCCCGGCGCTCTAGTGTACTAGTTCGCTAGAATTACATGCTGATATGCCAATGATTAATGTTAAATACTGAGAAGATGCCGCAATATTGCACAAAAGATATCCTGCTTGATGGTAGCACTGCGAAACCCGCAGCCACCTTCATATATGGGCCAGGATACAGAAACTGCAGAAAAGGGGTATTTCGAATGTGACCGCTGAACAACCAAAAGGGGCGTTCATAATAATAGGGCGGCAAAGAAGTGGAATGTATCGAGAGAAGTGTCCGCGATTTCAGTATCCGCTTAACTGAGTGTGTAAGCGCGGGCCAGGAAAGAATCAAGTCAGAGTAACAACATCACAATGATGCTGCCCTGCCCGTTGGGAGAGTGTACTCACCGATCACCGATAACCGCCTCGCCGGCTGCCTCTCCTTGCACGGTATTCGTCATGCTCCTCAATCACCTCGACCACATCATCGCCCGGTACTCGGTGTCGCTCTTCCACGATGACGCTCCGCGCCCTCGTTGGCGGCCGCCTCTCGTCAACAATGATTTGCGATCGCGTACCAGACCTCCTTGGACTCCTACTGACTTCGCGCACTTCCTGGCGACGACTCGCTCTCGACCGTCCTCCATGTGAATTCCGGCGTGGTCTGCGCACTACAATCTCTTCCTCCCCTGCCATGGCTGTTGTTGTCCCCGTCCTGGTGTTGCCGTTGATGAGCGTGTAGAGCAGCCAGACTACAAGTAGGAAACCGGCGACGCTGCCCAAAACAAGGCCGACGACGGTACCAGGCTGTGGTCCTGACACGTTGTAGTAGGTGGGTATTATGCCAGGCTGTATCACCATCTGTTGTCGCTTGGCGACGGGCTGTGCCCGGGGCGCAAGGCTGTCTAATTGCGCTGCTATCGCATTGTAGAAGGGTTCGCGTACTGCAGGCATCGTGGTTACTGGTGGGAGCGACGGAGTCGCGGAGTGCGCGCGAAGCAGCAGCAGTAGTAGTAGGAGTGGCGCTATGGTATTGAGTGTTTGGGATCGCCGTCGCTGGGGGGAACTGCGGTTCCTGTTTGTTGTGGACCGGATGTGCCGGCGCTAGTTGTGAGGGGCAGGCTTGCGATGCGATGCGCAAGATAGAGAGCGTCAGGAAGTTTAAGTTGCAATTGTCCCGTAGGCAACGAAGATGAGCGAGGGTAAAGGTAGAAGGAAAGCAAGCAAGCGCTGGCGTGGTGAGATTGGACACTGCAATGCGTTGGTGGACGACGCCGCCCTGATGCAATTGCTCCTTCCCCAAGGTGGCTGGGGCCAATAATCGGGAGGCTGCACCGACAACATCCACCACCCACCTGGCTATTAATTAGCACACGCGGTATTGCTCCAAGGATGCCTCGGCTACGCTTCTAGGCACCTGTAAACAAGCAGACCTATTTACCTGTTTCGTATAACATACATGACACGGTAAAACAAAGCGTCAGCAGCAATCCCACGGAGCGCGTCTTCCTCCAGGGGCGTTCCGCAGCTACGTACCGTACCGGAGGTGATACGATACCACTTCAACATGTCGCATGTTGTGCATGATCAGTTTCTTCACTCGCTTTCAGTCTCATCGTTCTCCTATTTTTCCTTTTACACCGCATCAAGCTTATTCTATGCCGACTGCAATGGGTGTAGCCTCTAGTTTCCAAGCCGTAGCACCCTGTCGCGCTCCCACGTGAGCCGCTTCTTTGTGGCTCCAGGAAAGCCGATTGCAAGAAACAGCGTGTCACGCCAACAGAGTTGGATACAGTATATTCTCGTCTCTTCTAGCCGTGAACACTTCGCTAGAGGCGGGCTTTTCCGTCCATCTAGATTGATCTCCTGGTGAAGGCGCATACCGGACACCTACTGGTCAGGGTGACCAACAATATTGTGATACTGATGACTTCACCGACACTTGATTCCCTTTTCATTCGAGCTTTGTCTGCGGGTAACAGCTTGGCTGTTTGTGTGTGAGGCAAATCGCAATCTACCTTCACACCATGTGGTCGCCATCGTCAGCACCACAGGCCATATGTGAGGCTACTTAAGGTGAAGCGGCTAGACTTTCCTTTACTCACCACAGGCAAAGCCGCACCCCACCGGACTCTGGAACATGTCGACCAAGCCGGTTCTCAGGAACAGTCTTCGTCTAAACAGTCCGTACCCAGTGATCAATACGTCTGCTGGCGATCGAGGTTCGATCTTTGAGCTCATTGTTGTAACACCAGCTGACTGCTCTAGATCTATCTGAACATGCAAGCATACAGCACAGCTTGAAGATACTGGAACCTTTTGATCAGTCGCAATACGAGACATTGCTGAAGGCCTCCAGAGGAGGACACACAGGCCAAGAATGGATACGAGACGTCGCCGCATACAAGACTTGGATCGAACACGAAGACCACGTCCCCCTACAGGAAATCCGTCACGGCCTTCGCCTTTCGGTTTCCGGAGGACCCGAAGTCGGCAAGACCTCGCTAGCTTTGTTCATCATTGACGAACTCAAAAGCTTCAGCGCACGAAGTGATACGAACATCCAAGTGCTCTACTTTTTCTGTCATCTCCCGGACAGGAACTACAATAGCGCCAGCGCCATATTGAAGGGTTTGTTCCTTCAGTTGGTGCAACAACGACCAGATCTGACTACAGAGTTCTGTGATTGGCTCTGTGCGTACGATAGCCGCTCCAAATACCTATACAATCCTACTGCTTTATGGGACATGTTTCGATCTGCGTTGAAAGGCGACGACGCAGGGACAACGTATTGCATGATCGATGGGCTGCACGAATGCGATGCGGATAGTGCTAGGACCATCGAGCAGCTAATAACGAGACCTTTCCCATTTGAAGGTTGTTTGGAAAATGAGCCTAGGCTAAAGGTCATGATTACAAGCCGCTCCGCCATTGCTTCAAGTCACTTTGGAAAGGTTGAACTGAATGAGCAGAACACAGGTGGGTCAGACACGCCCAACCAGAAGCTCACAAAGATCAATGGTTATCTTCGCGATCTGGATACAAAAAGGGGTACATGTCTTCATACGCTAGACGTAATTGCGGCGTATCGACATCCACCAACTACGGCTCTATTGCAGTCCTATTTCAATGAATCATACGAGGACATCGAGATGCGCGTCCAACTATGTCAGCCTTTTATCCGGACCGATCGCGCCCAAGGACTTCAATTCAACACCACGGACTTCTGGCTTCGATTTTCGAACCCGAACAGGAACGCTGCCCAGGCCATTCACAAGAAGCTAGCTCAAATCTGCTTGAGTGTTATCGACCGAAAGATCTCCCAGATTGATATGGAAGAACTTGAGCGCGGGACCTCGATGGAACTTCCGGCAGACGTACGATATGCGGTCTTGTTTTGGGCTGATCACGTGAGGCTTTCGCAAGATGCTACGAATGGCCTCTTATACTGCATCACTGCTACGTTCAGTCGTAATTCAACAAACCTGGAGAAATGGTGGATCATATACCTGCAGGAGTATTTTTCCATCTCTCAGCAGGATACCTGGCGACAACACCATACCACCGTGCTCCACCTCGTTGCGTTATTTGGTCTCCATAGGATTCTGCAAACAGCTGTCATCAGTGGGCGCTGGCCTCGGCTAGTAAATTACCTAGATATGAAAGACTGTCTGGGCATGGATCCCCTCTCAGTCGCTGTCTCGCAAAAGCACGCAGAAATTGCGGAACTCCTAGTATCCAACGGCACAGGGGTCACTTTTACACACTGCGTTATCGCTGCCGGCTCAAATCTGCAGCTTGCCAGACTTGTTTTTCGGACATATGTTGAAACTGAGCATAGGAGAACCCCGCAAGGCCCGCAACGTATTGATATTGTCGATGCCTTGCAGAGAGCTGTCGTTAGCGGAGACGAACGCCTTGTCTCCTGCACGATCAAATTCCTTCAAGACGTTAGTCCACGAAGTTTTCCTTGGAACGAAATCGACTCCCTCATGTACGTGATCAACTCAGGGCAACGCCACCTGCTCACGCCACTTCTTGCAATCACAAACCTCGAAACTACCGCCGAAGAGCTCATCGAATTCGCGGCAGAGGAGCACGAAGAGGTTATCCTTGCGGATCTGATGGCCATGCCAAAGATCCGAAGCATCATCGAGAAGCAGAAACTCACACTTGTCAAGCCTCTGAACCTAGCTCTCACATACAAGTGTCCGTTAATGGTAGACCGGCTCATGTCTGATAGGAATGTTGCCTACGAAGACGATCATTACCGAACACCCTTTCAGGTCGCTACTCGATTTGCGAACCACCAGACCCTTTGTCGATTTTTACAGCATCCAAAGTTCTTGTTCAATCGTGGATCCGTTGAAGAAGGTGTTGCGCTCAACGTCCTACTACACAAGGACAAAATCGACAATGAATTACCACTCATAAACCTGAGGCAAATCCTCGAGCGTGGTGCGAGAATGCGCTACCAACATTTCGGCATCACTGCACTCCACGTCGCCGCTGAGCTCGGTCGGGCGCCAGTCATGGAAGTGCTTTTGGAGAAGATGTCTGAGAAAGAGATCAAGGCAGATATCGACCGACAACCTTCTAGTCGCCATGGCC